>NC_068547.1:16651920-16958105 GCF_026212275.2 Microplitis demolitor | reverse complement strand
GTGCAGCAAAAATAATACCGTTCGCTCACTTGGGTGTGAGAGAAAAAAAAGTAAGAACTCCTGATAAATCTCGAGATCGAAGGGCTAATATTGACATTAAATAAAAGACGGAATATTTTGAAATTCGATCATTTAATTTTGTAAATACAGATATTATTCCTATTACTTTAGAGCATTATAGTGGCAGAGTTCAGAAAGACCGCTTTTAATGACCCGGATGCGGATTGCTCCTCCTCTACGTGTCAGATTCGATGTCAAGAAAAAAATTCAAGAAAAAAATAATGAAAAGAAAGAAAAAGACCCCAGTTCAACTCGATTCCAAGGTAATTCTGATTTTATATCCAACCCCTTACCACTGCTATCAGATTACTTCGGCCTTTAAAACTAGCTATCTCATGTTTTTTTACAGGTTTCTAAATAAAAAACCAATTTAATACCTGAATTTTCAAAAATTACGACTAATTTTTTAGTAGTTATTATGATGTCTCTAAATTAAAAATAAATTTTATAATAAAAATATAAAATTTTAAATTTATGGTGTAAATTATATCAGGAGATGAAATTAATTTAAAAGCCGACTAAAAGTGACATCTGTGGGAGTAATCGGAAAAAATTCAACGGTAAAGTCAAATTCTACTTGACTTAGGGTAAATATGGGAATATTTACGATAACCTACGGCTAAAAATACACGACTGCTACCCACCCTGATAGCCTAGTTGGCAGCAAGCTGATGACAACCTATAGCAGCAACTTATCATCAAGTTGGTCGCAAAAATTGGCATTTCTATTTCCATAAGTTGATGGCAACTTTCGCGGAAAGTTGGTGACAACTTGTAGTCAACAGTTACAAAAGCTGAAAGTTGTCAACAACTTGTCATTAAGTTAATCACAACTAACGTACACCAACTTTCTGATCAAAAAGTCTAGCTATCCGGCAACAGTTAAACTAAAGCAGATATTTTATGTATGCGTGAGATCAAAAATTGAGGTATCAAATATTGACCTCGGTGAGAACTTTCTAGATGATCAACATTTTAACTTGAAAAATTGAAATGACACTTGACATCTCGATGACGTCTAGTAAACATAAAAAAAATTTCATTTTAACTTTTTGCTTTCCCACTCTATGTAAAATAGCAACTTTATTTTTACGTCAAATTTATATGTTATTTTACATAGAAGAGAGCTAAAAAGTTGAACTGAAATTTGTTATATATACTGTACGTCATCGAGATGTCAAAAGTTTCATTTCGATTTCTGAGCTGAAACTCTGGTTTTCTGGGTATATATAAATTACGATTATTATTATATTTTGAATAACTAATATAAATTTAGAATCATTTATAAATAATTATAATTGTTATTATAACAATCTTGTTGATATTTTATTACGATAGACTATAACCCTAACGGCACAAAAAAAATGTTTACTTTTTGTTAAATTTAACAATTTAAGTTAAAAATTGATTACATGATCATAAATTGTCGACTTAAATTTAACAAAAAGCCAACAATGTTTTTTTTATGCTACTTGAGAATTATTAAAAATCTATCAACTTACTGATAAATATATTTCATTAAATCATTATCTCCAGCAATGTATACAAATTGACAAGGTTACTAATATTTACCCGAGTTCAATACAAAAAAAAAATTTATCAAAATATTATTAAAATTTTTTTTGCTAATAATATTTTATGCGAAAAAAAAATTCAACTAAATTTTTTCTGAAGTATAAAATCATCATATTTTGTATATAAATTTTGTCTTATAACCCCAAGGTGCAACAATAAAATTCACCCCAATCTTTTTAATTCAAGCTCAATAAACAAAATTCTTTGAAATTTAGAATTTTGTTTTACCAGAAATAAAAATAAAAAAATAAAATAACACTCACCATCGTAGATCTCAGGCTCTGGCTGGATCCAGCAATTTCTGTGAAAAAGAAAAAAAATTGATAATTACAAATGCATTTTAATATTCATAATTAAAACTCAATGGAATAAATTTAAAAAAAAGTACTTGCTGATATTAATTACGAAGACGAACTTTTTAAAAGATAAATTCTTAAAATAAATATGAGAATGATAAATAGTATGGCCTTCATATATTTATACTCGAATTTTTATAAGAATACATCCACTCGCGTATTGTATAAAAACTTTCATTCCAAGTACAGAAATAATTCCCGAGATAAATAATACGGCAAAAAACTATTACACGAAATAACACAAAAAATTTAATTCTAACCCAAGATTCCATCAACACGACTAAATTTTCCCGACTACTCAACTACAAAAATAATTGACTTTTTCACTAAATTGTAAGTTCTAGTACTAATTTAAATTTACAAGGTTACGATAATAACAAAACATTAATTAATAATAACGTAAAACATATAAAAAAAGTTATTAAAAGAATAAAAGTAACTACGACTGAACCGTTCTCATGCAAACCGGAAGCTCTGATGGCGAGTAATGCGTAGTCACGACGCGCATCCATTTAAAAGTAGCAAAAGTGGGGATACGGGGGAGCTTATTGGCCAATCAAAAATTCCGCGCGAACGTACAGTAACCCGCGAAATTTAAATTTTCTTATTTTTCTGAACAAAAAATGGCGCTGCAGTCGTTTTGAACGTAAAAAATTATATCAGGCCTTGTCGAGCCGGTAACTACACAACTACATCTAAGTCTTCTATTATCTTACACACTAAGTAATCAAATAAATAAAAATAAAATACTTACATCCCACTTATCAATTAAATAATTATATAAGTAATTAACAGCTATCAATAAATATATACATCACATACATATCACGTACACATTTAATCAAATTAATCAATTAGTACAAATTAAAAAAAAAAATAATAATTGTCTATTTATGTAACAACCAAGTGGTATTGCGTAAAGCCAGTCAATTAAAAGCCGGCTCGAGGTTGTCACGCATTTATAATCTCTATTATTTCCTGAAACCTTAAGATTATAACTATAAGACTGCAAAAAAAAACTATTATTGATTGAAAGTATACATTTTTATACATAACATACATATAAATACACAGATATATATTATATACATATATATCCATATAAAACATAAACAGATGACTCTATACATCAGTCGCGCCATTACCGCTGCAGGACGTTCCTCGTTGTCTTGTTTAAAACGAAGTTTTCACTTGTCTCCAAAAACGATGGTTATCTCTGTAAGTTTTTTTTTTTTTAAATATATTTATTTCGATGCTTAAAGTAGCAGACATCAGAAACTTTAAATTTTTACAAACTAATTAGCTGTAAGTAAAATAAAATTTTTATAAGATGCGCAAAAGATTTTTAAAGTATTGAAGTGCAATTTTCTAAACTTTTTCCTTGGGTAGTTTAGTTGTTTATTTATTTAAAATAAATGTTTTCTTTTAATGGCTGCTACTTTCAGTATCATTATTTATTATGCATGTACTGGTTATTAATTTATATTGAATAGGTTGGTGATAAAATCCCGTCAGTTGATTTGTATGAAGATGCACCCAGTAATAAAGTAAATGCGGCAGAACTTTCTTCTGGAAAAAAAGTTATTATTTTTGGTGTTCCTGGTGCCTTTACACCCGGATGTTCAAAGGTATTTTATTTTTATTATATTATTTTTATTTTATCTATTTTCAATTTACATTTAATGGCGACAGTCATGAATATTTATCTACACATGTAGATAGATACGATCAGCTGATTAGTAAGTTAGCGGTCACTTGAAAAAATAAAATGTTACGATAAAAAAAGTGTTGGAAATAAAAGTAATGAGTTAAAATGTATTTTATTTTTTTTATTTATAAAATATAATTACGTAATATTTATACATAGTAATAGATAGAACGTATATTTAGTTGATCTATGTCGCGGTCAAGCTGTAGAATAATCAATATGAGTGTTTATTTATTTATTTCTAATTATACGTTACATAAATTTGCCATGAAAAGTTATTCTTTACGTAACAATTACTTTTAATCAACAATAATAATAATATATACTTTTTATATCTTAAGAATAGATTTATATTATTTTAATTTATTTTTATGCAATATGTATGTAAATATTTTTTGGTAATTACAGACTCATTTGCCAGGATATATTGCAAAAGCTAATGAATTGAAATCAAAAGGTATAGACGAAATAGTTTGTGTCAGTGTCAATGATCCGTTTGTTATGTCTGCGTGGGGAAAAGATCAAGGTGCTGAGGGCAAGGTAAAATTAGCATTAAATACTTGTAATTTCGTTAGTGTCTTATCAAGATATCCTTATTCGTGTAAAATTATCCACCCGACAAATTCAAATATTTATCAAAAATATGTGATAAAATGTACGGATAAATTGGCTGCACATAGTTTGTCGCGGATAAAATAATCTCTGAATAACTACAAATTTTAAGCTTCGCACGAAAAATAGTGTACTTGAAGATTAAAAGTTTTTTTTTTTCTTCAAGTAGCGTAGAAGCATTGAAGATCTTTGCAATTAAAAATATGCACCCAGTAATTATTCTTATTCAAAATACTATGGTGCTATAGTAATGCTGAGTCATGTTGTCCATATAACAGAAGTTAAAATAATAAATACATGCAAAAATTATTATGACCATAGTAAAATTTTCAATGGGTTCAGTAATTTGTGACAATCGTTGTAAATTTTACTGTGGCCATAGTAATTCTTGCATGTGTTTATTTCAATTTCCGCCAGGAGGCTGGCATGGCCTGGTATTACTATGACACCGTAGGATTTCAAACAAGAATAATTTTTCCGTTTGCGAATGACTTTGATCTGAAGTATACATGTTAGTAACTTTATTATAATATAATTATGTAAATAGGTACGAATGCTTGCCGATACTAACGCTGAATTCACAAAGGCTCTTGATGTAGCTATTGATCTTGCAGTACTAGGTGGTACTCGTAGCAAACGTTACTCTTTGGTAGTAGACAATGGAATTGTCAAAGAAGTCAACATTGAACCCGACAATACTGGACTCAGTTGCTCTCTCGCAGATCATATCAAAGTTTAAAAAATCCACTGTTTAATACTTTTTTATTTTATTTCTTAAATTATTTAGATAAAAACAATTAAACATTTGAATGATATTTTAAATAGTACAAAAAAAAATGTTGATTCCTGCAAACATATCTTTAGCTTCTTTTTTTCTATTCAATCTTTGCTTCTCTTTCCTTTTTTATAATTTGGAATTTCAATAATTTCACAAAATATCTAATTAAAAATTTCTAAGTATTCAGTTTGTACTTTTTATAGAATCTAGAAAATGTGAACAATAAATGCATAAAAATAATTACTAATGTTTTAATTATTTCTTTTGTATATTTTATTTATTAATTTACACCCAAAAATATTTATTTATTTATTTAGTTCATATGCTAAGGCAACAGCCAAGTGGTAATTTGTACAAAAACAATAATACAATCACGTAATTTCAATATAAATATAAAATACATTGTAAGGAACCATTTAAATATATATTTAGCAATACAATAGAATAAACAGGCCTATTAATTACTATTTAATTCAAGGTCTAGAAAAAAATTTAACGCTTTAATTTTAAATGTCTCAACGGAAAGTGAATTTATGAAATCAATCAGTAGCTCTTGACATAGATGAATAGCCGATACAACGAATGAGTGCTCATGGGTGGTAGTTGGAAAATTTGGCATTTTAAAATTAATATTATTATTCTTCATTGAGAGTCTCTTTGAACGCCTGATATCAGCATCTTCATCACAAACAAGCTACGAAGAAATTTAGGTTCTCCATTCTGCAGTAGCTTATAAATACAGATTATACAGGTAAAATATTGTGGTTAATTAATATGAAATAAATTGTGAGTTTTATTTGATGGATTGTACAAAGACAGACCAATAGATTTGATTCAGCAGAGTACCAGTCTCTGCTGAGTCCTCAGACAAACTGATTTTCTTTTAACATTACATTAATTATATACAAAAAAGTAATAGTATTGCATCTCAGGTTCCTTATGGGAATGTCGAGTCAGTCCAATTCTCACCTATGTAGACACTGTTTTGTCTGCGGATAAACTGTCGACGTTTTAAAAATGCTTATCAGTGATATTTCTGTTCAAACGGATCAAAAACTATAAATGAAAAAAAATAATTAAATAAAATGTATTTATTTATTTAATAAATATCACGGGAATGTAACAACAGTAGTAAAAAAATGTATATAAACAGTTTAACTCATGATTATTTTTTTAAACATCATTAATATTTAATGTCCTAACGTTTTATCAACAACCCACGTGTTCAATCAAGCGTTTATATAATAAAAGAAACATAACTACTGGTAGTTGAATAAATTATAAACAAAATAATTTTTCTATCGTTTATTAATTATAAATTTAATAATTACATTAATTAAACATAATTGTTATTAGTAATAATGTATGAAAATTGACTAACGTATAAAATAATGTATAATATTGAACATATATTATTAATAAATCAATTGATTTAAGCTCGATTAATATTAGTTATCAATCATGCTTAAGGGCATTCTCAGATAGTGTCTCCATTTTTTAAAAATATTCAATAACTCAAACGCCATAACCGCATTAAAGTTTTATTAATTAATTGGAAAAAATTAAAACATTATTTGAAAAAAGGATAATTTTGCCGAGATTTCAAATTTAAAAAAAATTAATTATAGATGTTATCAATTAGAAGTAAAAAAAAGTTTATTACATAGATTTTAGCCTACAAAATTTGAAAATTCAAATTATAAAATTGATATGAAGATTTTACTGAAATCTATTCATCAAATTTAGTTTAACTCCTGATTGATAAAAACTCTAAATAATTTTTTTAAATTCATATCTCAGTGAAAATATCCTTTTTTCAATTAATGTTTTAATTCTTTTCTAATTAATTTATAAAATTTTGATACGAGTGACAGTTCATCATTGAATGTTTTTGAAAAATGGGAGGTATCGTCTGAGAATTTCCTTGCTAATCTTAAACACAAAATGACTATCGTAACTCATCAAGAAATAAGATAGTAGTAAACTAAAGATAAAAAAAAACGTAACTGATTACATTAGTCATGGAAGAAAATCTCTGATAAACAAAAAGTTTATCGATTTCGAATTTATAAATAATTTCCATTTGAGACGCGATAATATTAAAGTTACTCTAAACTATTATCACTGTAGATTTGTATCTTTTGGCAAACTAATCTTTGTTTTTTCCTGTTACCAAATCATCGTAATACAAAAAAGTAATAAAAATAGTTAAATAAAATAATAATTATTGTGCTGGAATCTGATTTAATTCCATAATTGGCGGCGGAGGAGGTACGTCAGCACGTAAATGTTCAGTAAAATCATAAGTGATGGCCTTGAGAGCGATATAACCGCCAGAACCACTGCGTCCTTTGTGGTAGATACCAGCTCCGGATAACGGAAATGGTGGATTCGTTATCACAGGCTGTATATCTAAAAATGGTATTGTTGTTTGTGCTGCATCTTTGTCTAAATCAGTTGGCCCGAAGTTTAAAAATTGATTAGACTCTGAATCAGGAGACGATTGCTGTTTTACGCGTGTCGGGATATCTGGTTTAGATATCACTAGTTCGTTTCTAAAAACAAAATAATAAATTCAATATTTTATTCTATTTTTTCGATCGGTATTAAAATTACAATTCTTTTAAATTTTGAATACTTTATAATAATAAAAATTAATACCGGATTTTTTAATAATTGAATGGACCTTAACATCAACTTGAAAAAGTCGATCAATATAAAAAAAAAAATTTCGTATCATAAAATAGCGAATACTCTAAAGGTAATATAATACTATAAATTATTGTAATTATTAATCGCTAAGTTACTTTATAAAATTAAAAATAAAATAATGCAGTTAAACAAATATTATTTGACCTTGTATGTATTTGAAGATAATTTTTTATTTGTTTATTAGCTTTTAATCGGTAATTACAACAAAGACCAAAGTCTTGTAACATTTAAATAAACAAGTTTTTAAATTCAAATTCAAATAAATATCAGTCTCGTATCAATGTCTGATGATTAAAATTTCTTGCCTAATAATTACCTTATTTACTGGAAAGTTTATGTTTACTTAGAATAATATATATCTGCGCACTTTAATTCGTATCCCTATCAAGAAATCCATGTGGGATTGCATGGGATCCCATAGGAATCCATGTAGAAAAATATGGATGTATGTAAGAATCCATAGGAATTAAAATAGGTATGTATGATATGTATTCCCATACAGGAACTTGATACTTTGTATGGTATTTGTATTAATGATACGTGACGCTTTTCGTTAGTTTTTCTAATTCCTATTTTATATAAAATTCTCATATGGGTTTTGACATGGAGCAGATTCCCATAGGAAGCCATCGGAAAAATCTGCATAGGAATCCATACTAGATTTCGATATGGATTTAGCGGTGACCGGTCAGAATATTCATCATAAAAATATCCAATGCAATAATATCCATTGAAAAAATTATCCATTTATGCTGAAAATTAATGACTTATAGATATTTTTTCCACTAGAAATTTTTGCACTGGATATTTTACATTAGATATTCTCCCTGATTAAACAACTGAATCCGATCGAATTAAACAGAATTAAATATTTAATCCAAATAAATTCTGTTAATTCGGTACTTGACTAAAAAATGAATTCTGCCCAATTCGGCAGGAAAACCAGAATTTGTTCAAATTAAAACGAATTTAAATAATTCTATTCGGTTTAATTCTGATTAATTTGAAAATAATTCTACAATGTCCGGTTCTGAATCCAAATTAAACTGAATTAAAGCGAATTTGAAATTTTTAAATCGGTTTTATTCTGTTTAATTCAAATTCAAAGTTTCAATTCAGTTGAATTCTGTTTTGCAGAATTCAACAGAATATAACAGAATTAAAATTTTGAATTCGGTTGAATTCAGTGGTTTAATCAGGGCTGGCTTAAAACCGGATTTAGCATGGTATGGATTTCCATATGAACCCATGTGAGAATTTATGCTGGATTCCTGAAGGAAACCATATGGGAATCCGTTTGAAAACGCCATGTAGGAATCCACATAGAAATCTAGGCTGGATTCCCATGTGGATTTTTTTGATAGGGATATTCTTCAAGAATTTTTTAAAAAATGAAACTTATATTTTATCAGTTACATTGACGTATGATAAGTAAATAAAAAATCTTGTGATTTTAAAATTCTATAAATAATAAATAAATATAATAATTGAATCATAATTTTCATATAAATATAATAAATTTTTGCTTCTCACACTTTGTCATTATATAAATATATAAATTTTTAACGGTTTATTTGGGAAACCTGTTTATGAAAAAAATATAAATGTGCTAACAAATATGTGTACATGTATAAATACCTTTTTTCACTGTTGGAGAAAGCAACATTAGTGTTATCATTACTAATCCAAATGCTTTTTTCCAAAGGTTTAATTAATAATCCAGAAGTATAATTGAATGGAGTAATGCGTATTTCAAAATTTAAATGCGCTCCTACCATTCTAAATCTCACACCTGGTTGTGTATAAAAAATATATATTAATATATTAAATAATATTATTTTTAAACATTACTCACCAGTTAAAACATGTTCAGTAGGTGCAGTGAGATCATCCAAATCAATGGCACGTTTTTCCCATGATAAAGTGTGATAATCTTCACCGTTCACAATACCACGGTCTAAAATTGTATAGTTATCAACTGGTTTCCATGAACCACTATTTTCTAAAATTTTTCCTCGTTCTGATAATGTACCCTCGTGAATTTGTATATGAATTATTTTATTAACTTTTGTAAATTTAAATCCAGTAATAACTCTATTATAAAATTATAAATAATTAGACAAATAAATTAAACTAATAAACTAAAATTATTACGATTTATATATATTTTCTATATATGTATATTATAAAAAAAAATTCACAGTTTCTTGGATAGTACAACGTTTTGTCGGTTTTTCGACTTTTTCAAGTACTGAAAAGACAAAAATTAATAATTAACATGTATATTAGGGTGTGCCATTTTAGGGCAACTTTTTTTTCAATGCACTAACAGCTTCTATACTTGCAGGAAGGTAAAACAAGATGACTGTTAAAATTAGAACCCTTAATATTAATATTGACAGGATTCTCATCGCGAATTTCTATTTCCCATTTGAATAACATGGAAAAAAAAATTAAAGTTTGGAATTTTATACCTCGGCAATGACTCATTGTTCAGGCAAGTTCGAGAGATGATTTCGTAGGGAATTAAACGCTCTGCAAAAAAATTCTCTTATCGATTCTTGATAAATTCATCTATTCAAAAGTTATTGGAGCTTGAAGTCAAGTTAGAGTAAATTTCGAGATCTTTTTACTTTTCCGGCGAAACTATCAGACTTATCACAAAATGTCACAAAATTTTTTTTGTAGACAATTTCATTCTCTACAAATTATCTTTGATAAAGTTTTTTTCAAATTTCACATAACTTTATAGTTATTTCCATTTTAATGTCAAACTCTTAAAAAAAATAGTGTTCTGATCGATTTCAAGAGATTGACATTAAAGTGAAAATAACTACAAAGTTATGCGAAATTTTAAAAAACTTTGTCAAAGATATTTTGTAGAGAATGAAATTGTCTACAAAAAAGATTTTGTGATAAGTCTGATAGTTTCGTCAATAAAGTAAGAAGATCTCGAAATTTACTATAAATTTGACGTCAAGCTCCAATAACTTTTGAACAAATAAATTTATCAAAAAATGATAAGACTTTTTTTGTACAGCTTTCAATGCCCTACGAAATGATCTCCTGAACTTCTCTGTACAATAAGCCATTGCCAACGTTTAAAATTTCAAAATTAAGTTTTTTTCCCATGTTATTCAAATGGGAAATAAAAAATCGCGATGACACATCTGTCAATATTGATATTAAGGTCTCTAATTTTAACAGGCATCTTGTTTTACCTTCTTGCAAGTATAGAAGCTTTTAGTGCATTGGAAAAAAAGTTGCTGTAAAATGACACACCCTAATATACATGTTAATTATTAATTCTTGTCTTTCCAGTACTTGAAAAAGTCGGAAAACCGACGAAACATTGCATAAAAATTGTAAATAAACGTTAATTATAACACCCACTATCCAAGAAACTTTGAACTTATTTCCATTAATAAATTGAACTAAACAAATTATTTGAATAATAAGAATGAAGAAAAATTACTTGTTGTTAGTGACATCAGAAGTAACGTCTCGTAGATTGAAGTAACGATCAGAACTGGAATTATGGTCATCACAGAAACACATACAATAGCTGCAATGCCAAAAGAGCCATCGCCACCAGCTGTCAACTTTTTTAAGTGGATTTTTACAACTTCCTTTTTTGCCCAACACTCGTCCATTTTCATATTCTATATACTCGTACCTTCGATTACTGTTCTTATTCTATTTTTTTTTTGTCGAATATATAATAAAAAAAAAACAAATATGAAATTATTATTCAAATTTATTTATTAGTATTTTACGAACCATAAATTATTTCTCACCGATGGACAAATCCACATGTCTGAATCAACGTACTGACAGTGTAAGACTTTTCCATTGCATTTGCGTTGTTGAGAGCAGAATAAATTGTAATTACATGCTTGGACATTTGAGTATGAATAGTAAGCACAGTTTTCACGGCATGTTGCTGATGGATTTAAATCAACTTCATTTACTATGTAGCCTTGGAATAACTGCTTCAACTCAGTGTAAGTCACATCTAATTTTAAATATTAAAAAACAATACAATTATTATTTATAATTGAATAACTTGAATTATTTTAATAATACCATCTACTGGTTTATCTGGATCACATCTCCAAAGATCGCGTGGTGCAAATGCCATTGCAGTACGTACTGCTCTTAATGTGTCAGAAACTCGTGTTTCATAATCACGAAGTGTTTTTATTCTTTCGTCTTCAAAAGTACCTGTCAATAATTAAAAAAAAAATTACATTTACAATAAGCGGAAGTAATATTTTATATTTATAATTTTAAAAATAAGTAGTAAAAAAATACTGAATGAAACGAAGTTTCATTCTTTAGTTTCTTTTCTTTTTCTTAAAAAAATTTTATCAAATTTTTTATTACTGTCCGAACTTTTTTAAATTCCAAGAGCATTTTTTTTTTTTTAGTAAAACTTTAGAAAACTTAATAAAGTTTTACTACTTTTATTATTTTTTAAATCAAGTACGACAATTTTTACTTGTTGACAATAATATCAAACTTTGTTCATGTCATAAAAAAGTGCTTAACTTTATTGAAACGTCTCGTCAAAAAAATTTATTGAAATCAGCAAAAATTTTTGAAAGAAAATTTCGAAGAAAAAAAAATTGATTTGCATAAAAATTAAAATCAAGTTGTAAAGTAAAAGACTTAGTAGCCCATCAGCGAACTAGTACCTGATCGTACGTCTATATATTTAGTAAAATTTAGTAAATATAGGCATACAAATATATATAATTGAGTGCTAGTTCCCTGATTGGGTACTGGATCTTTTACTTTACATGGCAAATTATTTTAGAAGGTATTTTTATCAATAAAATAAGATTCAGTACCCGATCAGGGAACTAGTACCCGATTATTCATGAATTTGTATATCTATATTTACTAAATTTCATTAATTATAGGCATACGATCAGGTTCTAGTTCCCTGTTCGGGTACTATGTCTTTTACCTTAACAAGAATATAAAAAAAATTTTTTTTTCATAAAAAATTTCAGTGTAAAATTTATTATTGACAAAAGTATGATAACGGTTCAAATAGATTTTTTTTTCTCTTTATTTGTCGTCAAATAGATAAGATTAAGAAAAGCTGATTATAGTTTTCAAAGCAACAGATAAGCAACAACTACATAACCATTATCTAATTTATTTGTTAATTAACAAGAAAAAAGAGAAAATATTTTTCAAGTAACTAATTATGTAATTTACTATGTTCATTATATGTTACTTGAAATAAATAAAAATTTTAATATATTTTAAGTATATTGATTGTTTACAAATACCTACCATTTTTATGCACACGAAGTATCGTATATGAAAATTGCATCATCATGTACCCCCTAAGTTCACTCATTGCAATAATATTATACAAATTATAAAGTAATTGCTGTGGAGACTGTTGCTCGTCACATATTTGAGATTTTGCTTCCTACGAAATATAAAATGAAAAAACCACATTATTTACACATCCCAGCACATTACTCAGAAAAAATATAAATTTCTAACAAACGTTTTTTTGTGATAATTAAATAATTTTTTTTTCAATAACGTACACTGTAAAAAATTAGCGGAGGGAATCCAGGGCAGATGACTGTCTATTTATTTATTTCCCTTGAAGTAAAATTTACTCCAAAGGGGAGTTTTTTTTAATATTAAAACTCCAAATCGGAATGAATTCGGGTTTAAATAAAATCTACATTACTCCGAAATCACTCCGTTAAAAAAACAAACTCCTTATTTACTTCGCATGCGAAGGGATTTTTTTTAAACTCCGGGATTCCGAGTGACGGAGTGAATTCGGATTGAAATAAAATCCGTAATTACTCCGAATTCACTTTCAATTTTTTACAGTGTATAAATAATTGATTAATGCAAAAAAAATTTAATTTGTTAAGTAAATGAGTATCCGAATTAATTAAAAAAAAAAATATTCAATTATAATATAATACTAAAACATTAAAAGTAATTATTATTGGTAATTAATGTAGTAAATAAAACACCTTGTAAGCATCAATGAACAAATTTTCATGAATAATATTATCTGAAATGCGTTCCAAAGCTTTTGGAATCGATACATCCGGGTGTGTAAAAACAGCATCAGCGAAATTAATCCAGTAATTAATATTCAATGGTTCAAAGTTTTTAGTAATAGCATGTAATTTTAGTAAAAAATTATTACTATACATTCCTTCAATAATATTCATATCTTTCTGTACTAATGCCCATGATCTTAATGAGTTTAATGAATTCATGTGACGTTTACCCATACTCGAAATTTCATTAGTTAACTTTTCACTGAATCTATCATAGATTTCAAATATTTTTAAGTAAACATCATTTGTGTCACCACGTCCCGATCGTCTGCTTATCGGCAAATCTTTTAATAACAATAAATCATAACGTAGTTTATCAGGAACTGAATAATTATCTTTCATTGCCCATGATGACGCACTAAAAATTAATAACAAAATCCACAGTTTCCCCATTTTTTATTACTATAAACTATCAACTATTTAATAGTTTATTTAAAACACTCCTTTCTTATTTTTATTGAGTATGATACGATAGTGACCCAGTTTATGTAACGCAGAAATCAATAAAAAAAAATTCACCAGCCCGTTAATTAATTACTCAGCACTTACACATTTATTTATGCAAATAAATAACTTTAGCAAGTGTTGTATTTATATTTAATTCACTTCCTTTTATTTAATTATTTAAAAGTATTTATAGTTCGTAAAACATTAGCGAGATAAATATGTTAAACATAAATTCAATTGTACACGCGAGCATGTACAATCACCAACTGCAAGTGAAACCTTGAGAGATCTCACTACCAGGTTTTTTTTTAAATTATTAATTCAATGTAAACGGTACTAATACTAATTGCATATTTTTTAAGTCTTATAAATCATGGCAGAACATTGCCCGATGCGTAATTGTACATTGAAGTTTCCGCATTTGTATAATTATTTATTCCTTTGTTAAGGTAGATCAAGGTATATATTTATAATATATATATTTTGTTAAATATTAATAACACAAATTTTTTTTTAAACTCCAAAATAAATAATATTTTTAATTTAACTTCGCGCAATCATTAATTACTCCAATTTTACGTTAAGTTGAATTATTTGTGAGGTAAAAATAATTTGTGTAACGTAAATATATATTAATATGTATAGCAAAATAAAAAAAAAATATAAACAAATCAATTAAAATTATAAATGATTTATGATACGGTAAAAGTAAACAATGAGTTTGACGTAGGTATTATATTTATGTATGTATATAATTTAAAAATGATCGCGATCACTGATTACGTATCGTGAGTGTGAGTGCGCGGGTATGTGAGCACCGTACGTAAACTATGTATAGTAAAAAGTAAAAAACAACAAGTACATGATCGTTTGAAACGATGCGTGCAACTGATCGAGCGTTTCAGGATTCGGGTTTTACCGTTTTCTCCCACCCACTACGACGGAGGCACATGACAAAGGAAACGCAGGACAACTTAACACCTCCCGCACACCACTCTCTCCTTCTACTCTTTTTATTTTATTATTTACTCTCACGTACAATACTCTCTACTTGTCTTTGCATCACCAAGCACATTCCATATGACCCCACTCAGTGCCCCTTTGCTCGTTCACTCTTTATATACATACATAGTATATGTAAAAACTACTACTAGTAGAGGTATCGGTCTTTATTGTTCATATTTTATATTCAATGGACTCTCTTATCTCTCACAACTACCATTACATATACTTACATGTACACTTATATATATGCTCGCATCTCAACTCTTTATTTTGTAGTCTTTTTTTAATTTTAAATCCACCTAATCAACTTTGTACTAAACAACAACAATGTAAGATTGCAAGTTTATCATTAATAATGATATCAATTATTTTATTTTTCTGCATGAAAGGGTAACGTCAACCGATTTTTAATTCAATTTAATTCATAGACAAACACTGGAAACCTAAAATAAAGTCTTTAGCGTTTTTTGAAACCTTAATAAAAAGCTGAAAATTTCGTATTTTCAAAAATTCCAATCGGACTCTGAGAAAAATTTTTTAAAAATTATCATTTACTCTAAGAGTGCAACAAAAATCCCGTTTATTTTTATGAGTGTGAGAAAGAGGTCCCGTGGCTTTTTCCCTCAAGTCTATAGTAATTTTAGTCCAAGTTTTTCTCTCAAACAAAACATCTAAATGCAAAATTAAGAACGAAGCCGATGCATCACTCTATAATCTATCCTGTTATCCAAGTATGGAATGATCTGCCATCATCTATTGTGTCAATAGAAAATTATAAAGAATTCAGATCAGAGTGATATAATTATTTTCTACAGAAAGACATCATTCAGGTGCACTTTTACGATTATGTATGATATTGATGACTATTGTATAATTTTAATACTTTGGTATTGGAGTCTAAAAAGAAAATTTTAGACAGTACTGTATTCTATCTAGACTGTATCCACTACTGTCCGGGATAGTACTCAGTACTGTCTGAAATTTTTTTTTTCCAGAAAGTACTCAGTACTATCCCAGAGAGTAATCACTACTATTTTTTTTCCGAGTACGTTTTATTTTTTTAAAAATGTTCATGAGTGCGATAGAGAAAAAAGTTCAGACTTCGTTAAATTATTATTCATTATTTTAAATAAAATAAAAAAATTATATACATGTATTTTACCTGACTATTAGTAGCCAATGAACCGAGTAAATTTTTCTTAATAATTAATCTATGAACAGACGCCAGTAAATCCGGCAGAGCGCCCATCTCCAAGGACACTGAAGTTCGTGCGAAATCCAGCCTCGTGTAGTCTTCATATTTATCATCATGCTCGTAATACTCTTTATATTGCTCGTAAATATCACTGATACGTCCTAGTAACTCATTAAGATTATCAAAATCGCGGTTCAACCGCTCACGTTCAGGTACTTTTTTAATTATTTCATCCATTATTTCCCCAGCCTTTTGATCCAACTGCAGCTGTATGGATTCCAGTTGTCGATTGCTTTGTTTAATCAAGCTCATTATTTTTTTTTCCGTTTTTTTTATAAACGCGTAATCCATCTCACCAGTGTCATTTTCATCTTTGCGAATCGCTTCGAGAGATTCCAGAGTACCGACGACAACTTCACGACCTACTCCAAGCATTTCACGAACATCACCGAAGTTCATAAAGATTGATGAACTTTTTTCTGCGCTGATCATCAACAGCACCACTAAAGTAAATCCTAAATGCAATTGGGCCATATTGTGCTTTTGTTTACTGGTTTTTATAAAAAATTTAGGCCGCAACCAACCCAACCTGGGATTTCCAGGTCAACAAACTGTATTATCCCTAAAATAATCACAATATTTATATAAATAGGTCATAGAAAAATAAAGAATAATTGTTATATTTAAATTTAAAAATTAAATAAATAACTAGAAGTTTTTACCTGTCATAAAAATTAATAAAAGTTGTAGAATAAGTGACAGTTATTTAATTTAATGGATCCTTTGTGTTGTCTTGATTTTACTGTTGATGTTGTGTGATGACGGTTGAGTTGTCAGTGGACAGGATGTCAGTGTCCGAAAGTGCTGGTTCAACTGAAAAATTTTAACCCTGCTTGTAAATATAAATTGTAGATGGTAGCTTGGTGGCTTGTTGACTTTTGGTGGGAGGTCTTAGAAAAAAGAAAAAACTGTAACGATGTATTGGATTCTTGTTGATGGATATAGACAAGTGGTAAAAATTAAAAGTAAAGATGAAAATCATGAAATAAGACGAGTTGTAGCTCAGAGAGATGAGTGGGTTTATGGTTTATATTTATAAATTCTGAAATGACCAATCAGAGTCCAAGAATATGATAGTGGGGGACATGAGAATTACAATACAATAAATGCATGTATATATTCTGTGAATTATGCCATTGATATTATAAATATGTGGAATGTATTTGTGTTTTTTTTTACGTGTGTCGATGATGCATTCATCATGGATTGTATGAATAACACCTCGTACCTAGTGGTTCCATTACCAACGCGATGAAATTATTTAATGGAAACTTTAAATAAAAAACAATTTTTGTAAATAAAAATTGATGTGAAATTTTTGAGAATGTTAAATTTTTTGGTTAAAATTAGTTTTTTTTGTATTTTGAGAGTTGATAA
Source organism: Microplitis demolitor (assembly GCF_026212275.2). Lineage (NCBI taxonomy): Eukaryota > Metazoa > Arthropoda > Insecta > Hymenoptera > Braconidae > Microplitis > Microplitis demolitor. The sequence goes on along the minus strand of NC_068547.1, from coordinate 16,940,107 downwards.
AGTAGGGAATAATTATTTAGTTGGTTTTATTTTATAAGTTGGCAGATGAGGGTAACAATTGGAGGGAAAATGAAGTTAATTTATTTAGATATTAATTATTTATAAAAATATTTATTTAAAAAGTTTGTTATTAAAGTTAACTAGTATTTCAATTTGACTAAGATTGAAATTATATCGTTTCTGAAAAAAATAATCAGAGATTTAAATAAGATAGGAAAAAAAATAGAATATGTTAAATTATCATTAGTGTTTTTACAAAAAAAAAGTTTGAATGTAATCCTGTAGAAAATTTAATTATCATTATTTAGTATAATAGTTTATAATAATAATAAACATAGAGAGGTAATAATTTATTGACAGAAATAAATTTTAAATACTTTAATATAATTTATTAAAGAAATCAAAAGTTACTGCGATTAAATGTTGAGAACCAGAAGGGTTTTATCTATTGAAAAATCTAGTAAAAACTACGTGTACAATCGACCCAGAAACAGAATTGCCAGACTGGTAAATCAGCACTTTTCGAATCTCAATTTTTTCAGTGAATCCCTCACATCATTCTCAGTGAATGCGAAAAAATTACTATTTTTTAATTAATTAGTATACGGTGCAATAACTTTGTAATTGTTTAAGCAGTAATTTCTTTTTTCTTTTTCATTGAATCAAATTTAAATTTATCTGTATAATGTTTATGTATATCCAAGTAGCACAGAAACAACTTTGAGACGTCATCAAGATGTCTTTTAAAAGGACAAAACAAATTTTATTTTATCTTACAGCCAAGTTTTCTTAAATAAATAAGACCTCCAGATTTTGGTCCTAGGAGCCAGAAAATTTTTGTTCTTTTTTCCGTCTTAAAAAAGTCATTTTAATTCAAAATTGTTTAGACGATGACTTATTTGTAATTTAATTTTTGTCATCACTTGTGTCAAGTCTTTTATGCAGATATTTGTCTAGTGACAAAATTTCTGTTTTTTTTTTCTTTTGTCAACATTTTGATGCCTTGATAGGTCAAATAAAAACCTCAAAACTACTATCTTATAGATGTCATAAAGCCAAGTGTACTACTTGGGATGTTTTAATTAATTAGTACACTATGCAATAACTTCGTATGTAATTACTTAAGTGGTGATGTCTTTTTTTAGTTTCTGTTTTTCTTTAAATCAAATTCAAATTTCCATGTATAATGTTTATGTATACTGTCGATTGTCGTAAAATAAAATAAACGAGTGATAAAAAAGATTCAAAGTAAATTTTTACTTTTTTAAGAAATTGTTTAATAATAAAATTTAATTTTTATACAAAGTTACACTAATACCGATCTAGTTAAACGAAGAAAATAATCAACGACGAAAAAAAAAATTAATTAATTAAACTATTATTTATAAATCTACATTATAAATACTACTTTATTGAAATTATAAACTTATTTATATATTTAAATCTATCAAGCACATATTATTATTGTTATTATTACAACTTTAATTATAATAAAAATATTTACAAGATTGCTGAATCTTTGGAATAAAGCAGATTCGCATTATGAACAACACATGAATGTTGGAAGCTATCAAGTACATATCATGTGACTTTTTTTCTTTTTTAATTATTTTTTGTTTAGTATTACTTTTATCTTATTTTCAATTACTATTGAAGTTGAGTAGAAATTTTTCGCATGTTATGTAATATCTCACTCAAATAGAATAACTTTTGATTCACATTTTTAAACAATAAGTAATTGTTTCAAAACAATTAATCATTTGTTCAATTGACATAATTCGATTTGAACAAAAAAAAATGATACAAGAAACTTATAAATTTTTTTTTAATAATTTAAAAAAAAAAGTTTTTAGTTTAGTTCGTTTAAATGAGCAAAAAATTCTCCACGATTGGCCAGCTTACAATTAGATAAACGTATAAAAAAAGTAATTGTCAATCACGAGTTGGAATGCTGCGACGGCGTGAGTCCACCAGGATGTTCAGGACTGTGTTTTTGTTTTTTTCGTTTCTTTTCTTTCTTACGTTTCTTCCTGGCTTCTTTTTCTTCGTCGTGTCTTTTTTGTTTTTTGTGTTTCTTTTCGTGGGTATCCGGACCACCGATATCAGTGGTCGCTATCTCTTGTCCAGCTGGAACATCTCCAGGTTTATGTTTATGCTTCTTATGTTTATTCTTGTGCTTCCTTTGAGGTGCTTGATTAACATATCGATATTGCTCAGGTAACTATAATTCAAATTATATTTTTTATTAATAGATGTTTTTTACTTATTTAATCAATTGTTATTTTAGTAGTACACAGAAAATAAAATTCTCGAGTGAAAATAAATATTCTGGATTCAAGAAATTTTTTTTGAAAAATTAAAATTTTTCCAATGAAGTAGAAATCTCTTCTGACCAAGACAAATTCTCTTGACTCAAGAAAATCTTGACTTGGTTCCCGAAAACGTTTGCTTCAAAAATATTTTCTTGACTCAAGATAAATTTTTTTTCTGTGTAAGTAAGAAAAAAAAAAAATAAAATTTACAGGCCCAGGATGTAATCGAAAACCTGACAGTTGAACACTTGTTAATGGAAGTAATTCTTTCCCTCCAATTGGTGGTTTTTCAATCACAGATCTCAAAGAACTGAAAATAAAAATATAATAATTTAATTACATTATTATTTCTAACAGACAAATATACAAGCCAATATCACAGTCACATAAATTTGTAAATAAAATGTATAAAAAATTTATGATTTATCAGAATCATATTTACATCACGACTGTAGTTTTTTTCTAAAAAGATTAAAATAGAACTAAATATCACCACATTTATTAAAAGAGTAATTATTAAATATATGATAATTAAAATAAATACAATAAAAATAAAGAGAGATATCTAATTTAATTTTGATGAATTCTAAGTTAATTTAGGTGGTTATATTTATAAATTTAATGATATCTATTATTCCATAAATAAACCTAGTGGATTTTTATATTTATTTAAATCTTCATAGATAAATTACTCCAAAATTTTAATTTATTTTTTCTGGTTAATAAAAACGATTTATAATTTTCTAGCGGCTAACTCAAAAAATATCTGAGATAAATATATTTATAAACTATGAATATTATTTAAAAAATATATAATTAATAATTGATACCTATTATCTTGATGTCCAGGAGTATCAATAGTACCAGGAAGACTTGGAAGAAATGATGAAAGTTGTTCCTTTAATTTTTTACCACTGAATTTACTATATGAGTGTTCGAGGCCATAATAGGCCATCAAATTAGTTGCTCCAGTAAGTTCACTTTCCCCTATAAGTATTATTATTTTATAAATTAATTATAATAATGATGAAACGTTGTCTATTAATAATGATTTGATTGTTTTTGACCGTCAAAATACCCAAGGGTTTAAATTTAATATACATATTGAATATATTATAATGTCGAATATACTTTTTAGTATTAATAATTGGAGTCTTTACTTTACCCAAGTAACACACTTGGGTTTATGACATTATATAATAGTAGTTTTGAGGCTTTTATTTGACCTATCAAGGCATCAAAATGTTGATAAAAGAAAAAAAAAACAGAAATTTATGTCACTGAAGAAATATCTGCATAAAAGACTTGACACAAGTGATGACAAAAATTAAATTACAAATAAGTCATCGTCTAAACAATTTTGAATTAAAATGACTTTTTTAAGACGGAAAAAAGAACAAAAATTTTCTGACTCCTAGGACCAAAATCTGGAGGTCTTATTTATTTAAGAAAACTTGGCTTTGAGATAAAATAAAATTTGTTTTGTCCTTTTAAAAGACATCTTGATGAAATCTCAAAGTTGTCTCTGTGCTACTTGGGTATACATAAACATTATACAGATAAATTTAAATTTAACTTAAAGAAAAACAAACAAAAACAAAAAAGAAAAAAGAAATTACTGCTTAAATAATTACAAAGTTATTGCACCGTGTACTAATTAATTAAAACATAGTAATTTTTTCGCTTTGACTGAGAACGATATAAGGGATTCACTGAAAAAATTGAGATTCGAAAAGTGCTGATTTACCAGCCTGGCAATTCTGTTTCTGAGTCGATTGTACACGTAGTTTTTACTAGATTTTTCAATAGATAAAACCCTTCTGGTTTTCAACATTTAATCGCAGTAACTTTTGATTTCTTTAATAAATTATATTAAAGTATTTAAAATTTATTTCTGTCAATAAATTATTACCTCTCTATGTTAATTATTATTATAAACTATTATACTAAATAATGATAATTAAATTTTCTACAGGATTACATTCAGATTATTTTTTTCAGAAACGATATAATTTCAATCTTAGTCAAATTGAAACACTAGTTAACTTTAATAACAAACTTTTAAATAAATATTTTTATAAATAATTAATATCTAAATAAATTAACTTCATTTTCCCTCTTTTTGTTACCCTGATCTGTCAACTTATTAAATAAAGCGTAAATAATTTGACTTTGAGATAAAATAAAATTTATCACGCTCTTTTAAAAGACATCTCAAAGTTGTCTCTGTGCTTGGGCAATCAAAGTTAAATTTAAAATAAATTCGTTTAGAGCCTTATTGTAGATGATTAATTAAAAAATACGTTGTATTAAATATGTTGTGTTAAATAATAAAAGCTAATTACCAGGAGGTTCTTTCATCAAATAAAAAGGTCCACTGTGAACAATCGAAGGATTTTTTCCCAGGGATATTGTTGTTTTTAGTGTTCCTGTTGAATCTTGACGTGATACAACAGGGGAACGTGCACCCCTTGGTGATGATTTTGGTGAATATTGTTCGACTTTGCTACGAAATTGATCACCCATCATCATCCCTTCGTTTTAATCGTCTTTTACCAAGCCAAGATCAACACTAAACACTCGTTTCTGTCAATAAAATCAGCGTATTAATTAATTACGTTTAAAAATCTTAGCAATAATTATTAAAAATTATGAAATAAATAGAAAGTAAGATACAACACATTCATAAGTTATTTAATATTAAAATACAAATAAATAAATATTTTTTTTAAAAATATTACACACCCCCTGTTGTTTGGTATAAATATAATTAACAATCTACATTCATTATTTCATTTTATAATAGAACTTATTTTTAAATAAACTAAATCATTGCTAATAATTTAAAAAACAGAATCTTTTACGGTTAACACCGATTAAGAATGACTGAATATTGGATTCTTGATATTCCTGAGATAATAAAACAGAAGGTACTCCAATCTCTGCAATACATCTTGAGGAAAATAACACACAAGCAAACATCAGTGGCGCAATCACGTGTAATTTTCACTTACTATTTACAATTTTTAATTTTTTTACCCGAGTAATTCTTCTATCGGTAGTTTTTTTTTTAATCGATTGTTCATCATAAATTTCAAATTAATTGCAAATTATCATTTTTTTATTTCATATAAAATATAATAATTATTTTTTTTTTGATCTCTTAGTTGATTAATTTATTGTTGTTTGGTTAAAGAGTCATATTATTTAAAATATTGTAAAATTGTAATGGCTAGAATCCAAACGGGTAAAAGGAAAACTATGTCATCGACTTTTGACATTTGGCAACCTTGTTAGCTTTTAAATAATTATACGTAGAATGGAATTTAACTTTAGACTTCGAGTCCACACTGTTTACATGAAAGTATTTAGCAAAAGCTTTCCTATACACTGTTTTATTTGTATATATACACTATAAAAAAATAGTGGAGTGAATAAGGAATAATTTTAAGGTTAAAAATACTGATTGAAAAAAATTGAGAAGTGGTCACTCCATGCAAACTGTATATCTATATATACAAACAAAAGAATTGAAATTATTCAAAATAATTCGAACTTCATCATTTTTAATTCTTTTCAATTAATATTTTTAAAGGATTATAAATTTTCGGGTTTATCTTTTAACAAATTGAAAAAAAAAAAAAAAGAAAAACTAAAAATATGCACATGTAGAAAATTATAAAAGCTGTAGGTGCAATTTTTTGAAATATTTTTTTTTTTTTACAATCGATCGTTTTTCAAAAATCAAAAAATTATTAGACGTCGGTTAATTTCAGTGTCATGTAAAATTCACTCCAAAGGGGAGTTTAATTTGAAATTAAAAATTCGGTTCGGAGTGAATTTACTCTTAAAAGATGTTTATTTTAATATTAAAACTCCCAATGGAAGTGATTGCAGATTTAAATAAAATCTAAATTACAGCAGAAAAAATAAACTCCCTATTTACTTTGCATGCAGTGGTTTTTTTTAAACTCTGGAATTCTGAGTGACGAAGTGAATTCGGATTGGAATAAAATCCATAATTACTCCGAATTGACTCCCAATTTTTTACAGTGTAGTTAACAGCTGTTTCTACCAAATATAAATTTATTTAATTATCAAAATTCCGGATCGGAGGAAATGTGGGTTTAAGTTAAATCTAGATTACTATGTTGAAAAAACAAACTCTTTGTTTACTCCGTATGCAGTGATTTTTTTACTTTTTATACTGTAAAAAATTGGAAGTGAATTCGGAGTGATAACGGATGATATTTAAATCCGAATTCACTCCGTCATTTGGAGTTAAAAAAAATTAATTTTGCATACGGAGTAAATAAGGAGTTTGTTTTTTCAGAGGAGTGATTTCGGAGTATTCTGAATTTTATTTCAATCTATATTCACTCCCATTCAGAGTTTTAATATTGAAATAAACACTTTTTAGTAGTGAGTTTTACTTCAAATTGAATTTTTAATATTACATTAAACCTTGCTTCGGAGTGAATTTTACTCCGAGTTTACTCCGCTCATGTTTTTACAATGTATAGGTTGTTTTTGATACTCATTGAATATTGAACAGAAATCTTCAAAGATTAAATTTTATTAGATTAATTGAATTGTTAGTCCTCTAGTTTTTTTTATCATAAAAATTAAGTAATTAATATTGTATTTCCGTAATTCAAAAATGCGCTGGTATATGGGCATAAATTAATTTTACTCTTTCAAACATTAATAGAAATCTACTGTAATAACAAAAATTAAAAAAAAAAAAAACAAGTGACCATAAAAATAAATATAACGCAATTTTTAAATTCAAAAGAAATTTTCAATGGTTAAAAAAAAGTTCTTGTAAAAATAAATATTTGTTATTTACAAATATAAATTGTTTCAATTTTGGCATCTATTGAAATGCAATAAGATAATTCTTAAAAAATGAAAGTAACTTGAATTAATATTCAGAAGCAGTCTAAGCTTTAAATGTAAATCACTCAATTTTCAATTACTTGTATTAGAAACTACTAAATTTTCACTTTTCTAATTTTAAATGACTTGCTATCAAATATCAAATAAACTAATCAAATTTATTTTAAATTTCGCGCCTATTTCTAGGACAGCGTTGCCAAATTTTTTCAACTCCCAATTGAAATTGAATTTTCTTTAAAAATTAGTCATTTCCTATTGAACTAAAATCTTTTATAAAAAAAAAAAAAAAATAAAAAACAAAAACAACGACAACAAAAAGAACATTAGCATAAAACAGTAACATAAATAAATTTTTTTCAAGTTATGGCTTCCCCATAAAAAAATCTCAAACCAAATTCTCCAGTGTAATTTCTATGGTATCTAAATTTTAAAAAATTTTCAAAATTAATTTTTACTGAAACTAGTTTTCATTATTTTCTTATCTTCTATTATAATTAAATACTAACTAAAATTGATTTTAAAAGACCTGTCAGCTGTCACCTGTCAAAATAAAAGTATGTATATTTTTCCATAAAAAGTTTAAATATTTCAAGTATAGATGGCGTTTTTCCAGTTACAAAATACTAGTACAATCGAAACTGTGTCTAGAACATTTCATGGTCATCACGGAAAAAAGATGTCGCATGTAAATTGAGAAAACAGTTGTCTTCAGTTGGTTATTCTCCTCCTCGTCCTGTGTTGAGAGCTGCGGCTCATATTCCGCCATACTGTCCGCAGTGTTTATTTTGATACATTTTCACCAATTGCTGATATTTTAATCCATAATACACCAACTAATACAAAAAAACAATCAATATCTACTAATTTATCATATAATTGTGATATATAAATATTTTTTTATCCGTTAACTAAATTTTATAAAATATATAAAGAAAAAAAAAAAGTAACGCCAGTGTCACCAGTAGCGCCTTGTGGTAGTGTGTGCCAGTTTAGTAAACGTGACGAAGGAACATCAGCATTTTAATTTCCATTCTCATATTCTCATAACCAGTATCAGCAGCTACACTAGCACCAGTCTCAGCAATGGCCTGTGCCACCCTAAAAAGATCCTTGGAATTTGATCCTGTTCATAGCCACGGACGTCCAAATAAACGACGAAGATGTGCACCGATGTGCGTATCACCTGGTAGTTCAACTCAGCGGACATCAAGCCAACAAAATCCATCACCATTTGGCGAAGTTACGCACAAATTGACGCCTGGTAATTGTTATCGGTTATAACGGCCATTTTATCCCTTGTCTATATGCTCTTCCTTCTACTATATCATTTTTATTTTAGTCGCTACTATTTCATTGCCCATTATTATTTCATTTATACACCTATATATACATATATACTTATATATATCTATAGGTTTTTTTGTTCATTGTAAAATTTTCATGAGTATTGTATTTAATTATTTATAGTAGGGAACAAAAGAAGGGCATCACCCACGCGTTAATCATATGGTAATGCCGTAACGGACGTCTACTGTTTATCATTTTTTATTTATTTATTTATTTTTTAACATACGGCCTCAGATGGCGACACGATAATGACGTCAAAAAAATTTTCATTACTAATTTAACTGAATATTCTAGTCATATTTTTTTATTCTTTCACTATTTAAATTCTTTTATAATTATATATTTTTTGACCCTGTCATTAGTGAGGGATCATAAATTATAAGTAATGCTCTCGAGTAAGTAGTAAATGGTTAACATGAAAATTAAACCTCAATTTAAAAAGGTCTTTGTTCTTATAAAAATTTATTACTTTTTCTGAATCTGCTAAATTTATTTATTTATAAATTATTGAATTTTTATAAAAGAAAAAAGTTTTTAAGGACTGGTCGAATAATTTTTTATCAACGACGTATGGGGAGTTTAAAATATACTGGAGATGAAAAGATAATTATACTAAATACTTGGGTTAATAGTTTATTTGATTACTAATGTATTGATGATTGATTAATTATAGAAAAAATGGCTGCTAACATTAGAGAAGAAATTCGTCGGTTACATAAACGTAAGCAGTTGCATTTCAACCCACAAGGTAATTCAAGTGGTTGTGATTCTTCGGACATGGAAGGGGGCCCAGCAAGTCCATCTGGTTGTGGTTCAAGCTCGTACAACTGCAGCCCAAACAGCAGGGAGAAACCATTATTTACATTTAGACAAGTAAGTATTTTTTTTTTAAATATTTTTTAAATAAATTTTCCATATAAAACAACCATTTAGACTAATATTGCCGAATAAAAAAATAATTGTTTATGTAGATTTATTATGTCGCGTCGCTAATTCTAAAAGGATATATTTTTATACGCCCTTTTGGTTTTAAAAACTATGTTTAAAACCAAAAGGGCAGATAATTTTTTTTTAATTGTTAATAATATTGTAGACTTATTCTAAAGCTGAAAATTGGAAAAAAAAATTTTGAAAGCCATAAGAGCGTATAATTTAAACTATTTGCTTTTTTGACTTGAAATTTTTTTTTTCTTCAATTTTTATAATCCTGAAGTTAACAGACGATTAGCAATTTTCTGATTTTTGTTTTTCGACAAGTTAATTAAAAAAAAAAAAAAAAAAATATGCACATGTAGAAAATTCAAAAAACTATAGATGCAATTTTTTTTTTATCATTTGACGTTTTAAAAAAAATCTAAAAATTATTAGACGTCGGCTGACTTCAGTATCATTAATTTTTAGCTATAAAATAATTCTACAAACGATGGGCAATAAAAAAAAATTGTAGGCCTTTAGAAAGTTTCCTAAAGCCAAAGAGGCATATAAAAATATATTTGAAGATTGGGCCGTTTTTCACGGAACGAAAATGAAAAAAAAAAAAAAATGGAAAGTAACAAATCTACTGGATCTAGATTTCTGAAGTTTTCGCAAAGCTGCTAGTATGTCAGTCAAAAATTGCAGGCCACTTCAACTACCCCTTAAGCAGTCAACTTCCATAAATTTTTTTAGTTTTCGTTCCGCGTAAAACGTTCTGATCTTCGGTACATGATTTATTTGATGATACCATAGACTAAGGGCCAGTTTTTCAAATCGGGTTTAAATTATTGGTGGGTTATCTATATATTAATGTATTGATATACTAGCAGTAGTAATTTAAACCCGCTTGGAATAACTGGCTCTTAGTTTGGCGAGATCTTATTTAAATAAATTTTTCACTGCTCAATTTAACTATCAGATATTGAAAAAAAAAAAAAAAAAAAAAAAAAAAAAAAAAAAAAAAAAAAAAAAAAAAATTACTCCAAAATTTTTAAAGTAATTACATTTTTTACAAGCTTGTAATTAAATAAAATATTTATTTTTTAATAGGTCGGATTGATTTGCGAGAGAATGCTCAAAGAACAAGAAACTCAAATACGTGAAGAATATGATCAGATATTAACAATGAAGCTTTCAGAACAATATGACGCTTTTGTTAAATTTACATATGATCAAATTCAGAAGAGATTTGAATCTGCGGCTGCACCAAGCTGTAAATTATATTTAATAAATTTTTTAGTTTTAATCAAATTGTACACTGTAAAAAATTAGGAGTGAATTCGCAGTGATTACGGATTTTATCTAAATCTGAATTCACTCGGAGATTCGGAGTTTAAAAAAAAATCACTTCGAATACGGAGTAAACATGGAGTTTGTTTTTTATGATCCTGAAGTTAGCAGACAATAAAAAATTTTCCGATTTTTTTTTTCAACACCTAAATTACAAAAGAAAAAAAAATCTACAAATATGCACATGTAGAAAATTTAAAAAACTATCAGTGCAATTTTTTTTTTTATAATTTATCATTTTGAATAAATTTCAAAAATTATTAAACGTCGACTAACTTATGATCCTGAGGTTAACAGACAGCTTACAATTTTTAGATTTTAATTTCAACAAATAAATGACAAAAAAAAAAAAAACTAAAAATATGCACATGTAGAAAATTTAAAAAGCTATTAGTGCAATTCTTTACAAATATTTTTTTTCATCATAATTTATTGTTTTGAGAGGATCAAAAAAATAAACAGTCATCTGCTCCGTATTTACTCTGCATTTAGTCACCTAATTTTTTACAGTGCAAATACTAATGTAATACAAACACAATTATATATCTTTTTCGTTACAGATCTATCTTAAATGGACGCTTATACACCTGAGAAAACAAGTTTTGAAAAGAAGGATTAGGTAAGAAATATTAAATCAATTATCCTTAATCACCATCGATGAGGATTTATTGGTTAATTATTTCATAAAATTTAAATCGCAGTTTTTTTTTACTGCGTATCTGAAAATAAAATTATTTGCTTAAAGTTTGAACTTTGAAATAGTTACATTGACAGGATTTTAAAATCATTGAAGTATATAAATAAATCAGCCGATTATAAACTTAATAACAAGAAATAATGATTTAAATTCAAAGATTCGAAAATAATGGAAATAAAAAATTAAAAAATTAAAAAAAAAAAAAAAAAAAGAAAAACAATTCTCGGCATAAACGGAGGAAGATTAGTGATGTAAGTTCATAGTAGATTTGTAGTTAAATACAATTTAAATAAACGAAGATCGATCAATAAATTGAATGTGTACCAGTAAGAAAAAAATTAAATTTGAAAAAAAAAAAAAAAAAAAAAAAAAAAAAAAAAAAAGAATAACAACAAAACATTAACAATATTTGTACTGTCTTATGTTAAACGCGGTGGTATCAGGGAACCATCTTAACATTTGTTTCGAAAAAGAAACCATCTATAAAAATATTGAAGTTTTTTTTTTTTTTTATATGTATATTTAGAACTTAATCTAAAATTATTTTTTGTATGCAAGTATTAACTCTCCTTATTAATACAAATATCTTCAGTTAAAAACTTATTTTTCTATTGCATTGAATTTAAAATTGATTAAATTATAAATTTAATTGACTATAAAATTAAACAATTTGATTGTCTCAATAATGTTTCTGTAAAAACTATTTTTTAATTCAATCAAAATATTTGTAAAACTAGACAATGTTTCTTTTTTTTTTTTTTTATTTTTTTTTTTTTTTTCATACATTATTAAATTCTTTACAATTTTTATAAATTTGTAATAAAATAAAATTACTTAGAGTTAACTATTTAACTTTACATTTTTCTACTTTAAATCGTTGTTTCTTTTCATCTGTCAAGTCTACGTATATTTTTACAAAAAAAGAAGTTAATTATAATAATAACTTAGATAAATAATTGCAATTAAAGCCTTTAGAAAATTATCATAGGCTTATTACTAAAACACCTTTAGAATTTAAAATTTAAAAAGAAAATTGCTTAGTAAATTCTCTTGAATAAAAAATTATTCAGTTTAATTAAATTAAAAATTTTTTTATACCTTAAAAAAATTATCATCGATTAAAAAACAATTGCGTGCATTGATTTTATTAATAACTAATATTATTATTATTATTGTTTTTTTTTTTTCTATTAAAATTATTATTTAATAATTATATATAATAACAAGCATTTAGAAAATACCATGTACTGGAAAAAAAAATCTTTTTCTACTAAGAAATGTGTTCATATTTTTCACTATCGAACATCTCTTAACGGCACTATCATCTTAATTATTAAATCATTTCCTACATAATTAATAATTATTATTTTTACGTTTCAATTAATTATCGTCATTCATTCACTTGTAGTCATAAATCATTAAGGTATTCGTTTAAAAAAAATTTAATTGTTTAGAATTATTGTACGAATAAATAAATAAAATAAACAATGAACTATTTAAAAAATTATTAAACTAAATTTTTTGTTCCCTGGTATCCGACCGTTTATTTAAGCGCAATAAATTAATAAGTAATAAGTATATAAATATATATATAAATAAATAAATACAGTTATTGTGCCTACTGTAGACATTACTTATTTACGATAATAAAGTCTCGCTGTATCGTTATTGAATTTATTTTAAAAAAATCTTTAATAGATAAATGGAAATTTATTTTTAATTCCTTTTTGTTACAATTGCGTTAGTTAATTACTTAGTTAATGTTATTGTTTTTCCGCCTATGAAAATATACATTTTTCATAAGTGTCCTAATAATAATTACACAGAAACAAAAAAATTTTTGCCGCAAGAAAAATTTTTCATTATGAAATAAAAGCAAAATTTTTTTGATGAAGTTAGCAGACAATTAACAATTTTAGATTTTTTTTTCAATAATTTAATTTAAAAGAAAAAACTACAAATATGCACATGTAGAAAATGAAAAAAACTACATGTGCAATTTTTTTTTTTTTTTTTTTTTTTTTTTTTTTTTTTTTCAAATTTGTCGTTTTTAAAAAATCCAAATATTATTAGACGTCGGCTAATTTCAGTATCATAAAATTTTCTTGGGATTAAAAAAATTTTTTGGGCGCATGAAATTTTTTCTCGCTTAAAAAATTTTTTTCTTGGCAAGAAAATTTTTTTCTCTCAAGAAAATTTTAGTTAACAATTTTTAATGAAAAAAATTTCTTAGAGCAAATAAAAATTTTCTGGAGGCGAGTAAAAATTTTTTTTTCTGTGTATTTATTATGATTGCATTGAATTTCTTTACATCATCGGCCATATTAATAAGATATACTGGGGTATTTAATTTAAAAAAAAGAGACGAGTTTAATAAATAAGAATTATATTTTTCTGGTTTTTTATTATTGCTTGTAGCTGATAATTATATTTATTATTAAATAAATGAACGAAAAACAAAAAATAAATAAAAAAAAAAAAATTACATACTAGTAGTCATATTATTGATTAATCAATTAATAATAGATTCAAAGTAAAAAATAATTTTTTGTTTTTATATAATTGTCAATTTAAAATTTTTTTTTTTTTAATTAATAAGTTAATAACAAATGCTTTGATGTTGTGATGTACAACTGGTTAAATAGGTAAATAATATACATAATAATATTGCTATTAAAATATAAGTGGTCAATAAAAAATAACTCATAAGAAATGGACGTTTAGATTTATAAATTAAACGTAATTAAAGTTTTTAACGCTTTACTATCTACAAATAATAATAACTATTATAAATTAGTTTATTAATTTACATAATTAAGGGGTATTAATTATTGTTAGATGATATTTTTTTATTAATTACGTAATTTTTTATCAATTGTAGATAATTGTATGGAAAAAATATCACTGCAATTAATAATATTTCTTAATATATTATACATATGTATTTGTAACTAAAAGTATTTAAAACTTTGATAAGCGTATTAATAAATTATCGTTATATTTTTAGTTTTATTTCTATATTTTTTTTTTGTTTATTTTTAATACTTCAATTTAATTTAATTTTTTTGTCTTTAATTCATTTAGTAAATTAACACTAAGCTAATTGTGTACTCCAATAACATTTAAAAAGTAATTAATAAATACAACAATTTAAAATTAATAAAGTTTAATGTAATTAAATGAAATCCTTGATACTGTTATTTTTTAAATATAAAAAACATTTTCAAGGAAAATACCTCTATACAATGTAAACTTATTATTGGAATAAAAATAAATCTTAAGACTGAAATTCACTTTATTATTTTCATTTATTTATTATATCCAGAAAAAACACAATTTACATTGTGGTCTATGAGATGGAAAGTCATCTGCACTGGATTTATAAATACTTGTCGATAAATTTAATATTAATAATTCAATCGCTCAGCAGAAATATTATAATATAAATAAATTTATATTTAAGCGTAACATGTTAATTATTGATAATATGATAATTATGGCCTGTATTTTTTAGTAGATTTCTTATAGAAATTTAGCTATTGCATTTGTCTTCGAGATAATTCGTCGAGTAGGATCCAAAAATACCATCAGTTAAAAAATTTATATATATATATATATATATATATATATATATATATATATATATATATATATATATATATATATATATATATATATATGGGATATAACCCCCGGCTTTTGGGCACGATAGCGTCTACAATTTCGAACGAATTTGAATGAAATTTAACATACTTTTTTTTTTCGGTAAAAATCTAGTTCGTTCGAAGATGAGTTGTGGGTGTTTACAGATTCTCAAATTAAAAGAAAAAAATAATAATTTTTTGTCAATTTCTCTCCAAATAACTTTTGAATGAAAGGCAATAGCTCATTTCTGATAAATTTATCTGAAAGTTCATCAAATTAGCTTTTATTATCGTTATTTAACTCACCATTTCAACAATTGTTTCAAATAGATTATTTACTGTGAAAATTTTTGAAAAAAGAAAAAAAACTTTTTTTACGGCTTCGACTCTCAACTCTCAATCACATTCAATTCTTTTGAATGATACGTTTCAGGATAATTTCATTGATTGCATCTTGTAGCTAATAGAAAGAACTTCAAATCACACTACCATGAATTTATCTAAATGAAACTTGGCACACATATAGTTCAAATTAATAACCCTGTTTAAACAACTGAATTCAAAATTTTAATTCTGTTACATTCTGTCGAATTCTACAAAACAGAATTAAACTGAATTGAAAATCTGAATTTGAATTAAACAGAATAAAACCGATTTTTAAAATTTCAAATTCGTTTTAATTCAGTTCACTTCGGAGTCGGAACCAGAAATTGGAGAATTATTTTCGAATTAATCAGAATTAAATCGAATTATTTAAATTCGTTTTAATTTGGACGAATTCTGGTTTTCCTGCCGAATTAAACAGAATTCATTTTTGAGTTAGGTACCGAATTCATAGCGGTTCAATAATGAATTTTTGTTTTTTAATTTTTTTTTACACTGCTATATTTTCTTATTTTTCATCAATTTTTGGAAAAAAATTGGAAAATACAATTACTTTGTCTATCTCTGTTAAATTATTAATATATTTTATCGTACCCCGTAAAAAAGGGCATCAGATGTGCGAAAGAGAAGCAAGTCAATTTCAACCACGTGTTGACTTATTTTAAATTATTCTTCTAGAAAATATTTTATAAAATTTTCATAAAAAATTCTAGTGTTGAGAGAAGCAATTAGAGATATTTTGTTCGGGGATCAAAATGCGTGGAATCGTACTCTCCATGTTCACGATCGGTTTCCACCTACGATTTGTACGAACTTGCTTGAGTATGTGAATGATAGTAAGCATAGATTTCTAGCTATTGGCCGTTTTTTAGACACGTTAATTTAAAACATCTCATTCTAGGTTAATATAAAACTTTTATAAACATAAATTCTCACTTTACTAGTTTTATTTAAACAATTTTTCTATCACCCTTTATACATTTAAATTAAGTTGGCAACAAATTAAAATATTAAATGGTCATATTTGCATATGACACCAAACACACTATTTTATAATCGATTTATCAATTCTTCTTACATTAATAGATTCAAATCTAGCATTCATATTTATTTCTTCACAATTATTATATATAAGTAACAAGAAACTTTATTTCTAAAATTTCCAAACTTTGCGGTTCACATTTTTAAAATTAGTTCATTTTTAAAGACAATAATTTTCAATTTATGACAAAAAAAAATTTCGCGAATGAAAGTAAAGTTTTTATTTACATAATTCAAAGTAATAGTTGACGTAATGGTTTAAATATTTAAAAAACACTTTAAATTGACGAGACGATGAGTTGGATACTGAATACTGATTCGATCAGGTGGTGTTACGATGAGAATAAAAGTACATTCTACTAAGTAGATGATACATGTTTTTTTAAATCTTATTAAAAAAAAATTTATATAAGAGTAATTCAATTAGTTTATTCGTATGGATTCATTGGTGAAGCCTTTTGAGTACTATATGAAGGAGATGTTTAAGCTTTGAAAATTGTCACTTCTGGGCGGGATACAAACTTTGGTATAACAATTCTTCAAGTTTTTATTTATCGCTAGCCAAATGTTTCCACTGCTGCTGCTGGCCTACGTCGTGGCTGTTAAAGTTTTTAAAAAGACAACACCAAATGGTAATTTATTTTAACGTTTATTTATTAATAATATCTATTAAGTATTTAATTAATATAATTATTCACAGGAAAAGTTACAGTCTACCTTGGCAAAAGAGACTTTATTGATCATCTTGAGTTTGTAGATCCAATTGATGGTGTAGTTGTTGTTGAAAATGATTATCTCCAAGGACGTAGAGTTTATGGCCAAGTTAATACAAATATTATAAATAATATCAATTAGGGGTGCGCGAATCGGGTTCGAATCGAATCTAATTATTTGATTCGACATTCAAGTCCCTGTTTAAAAATATTGATTGAAAATAATTAAAAATGATGAAATTTGAATTCTTTTCAATAATTTAAATTCTTTTGTTTGTATGTACAGATATACAGTTTGCATGGAGTGACCGCTTTTCAATTCTTTTCAATCAGTATTTTTAACCAGGGATCGAACAATTCGAATTTCCGGATTATTTTAAAAGTTTCGAATTATTTGCAAATTTTCAAATTATTCGTAACTTTTCGAATTATTCATCAATTTTATAATAATACGAAAGTTATTAAATTATTTATGACTTTTCAAATTACTCGATTCAAATCAAGCTCTGGTCGGCTTTTAAATATTCAATTTTTGTTCAATAGAGAGCTAATTTTTTTTCAAGTAACAAAAATTAATTTTTTCGTAGATTTGTGTCTGAGCTAAATTTACGTCTAACAAAAATTTGAATTATTGGAAAAAATATTGCAATTTTAAGTTGTTGAAAATTTTGTAATTAGTCGGAAATTTTTTAAAAATTCAAAAGTTGAACACTGAGAGAACAGTTTATTTGAGCCAAATAAATCCCATACTGGAATGGACCCAATCAATATTTTTTTAAGACAAAAATATGATTTACTTTAATGAAATAAATTTGTTTATAATTAACAAATCTGTATTTGGGTGGTGGCGACTGTAGACCACCAGCCGTACTGTAATTTTTTCAACTAAGATTTGTTAATTATAAACAAATATATATTTGAACGAAATAAATGATTTTATTAAGTATAATTGACGAAAGCATTTGATTCAATTAAATATTTATTTCAATAAAATAAATACTTCTCATTAGTTTCAAATAAATCTATTTATTTCGCTCAAATAAAAATTGTTCTCCCAGTGAAATTATTCGATTCGATTCGACCCGAATAATTCGTAAGTTCGAACCATTCGCGCGCCCTTAAAATAAAGTAATAATAAAACATATTTTTAAAAATAATTTATTGTACTTAAGGTTATTACAACATTCCGATATGGTCGGGAGGAAGATGAAGTCATGGGAGTCAAATTCAGCAAGGAAATGATTATTGCTAAAGATCAAATAATACCGATGAAGAAAGAAAAACAAGAGACAACACCAATTCAAGACCGTTTGCTTAAAAAATTAGGTCCGAATGCTTTTCCATTTAATTTTGTTTTCCCACCCAGCTCTCCAAGCTCCGTAACACTGCAACCTGGTGACGATGATCAAGGAAAACCGCTTGGAGTTGAGTACACGGTTAAAGTATTTGTCGGTGAAAATGAAGAGGACAAAGGACACAAACGTTCATCGGTAGCTCTAGCGATTAAAAAACTTCAGTTTGCTCCAATTTCACGTGGACGCAGACTTCCAAGCTCTCTGGTATCCAAAGGCTTTACATTCTCCAATGGTAAACTAAATCTTGAAGTTACACTTGACAGAGAAATTTACTATCACGGTGAAAAAATAGCTGCTAATGTTATCGTTACCAACAACTCACGTAAAGCAGTTAAAAATATTAAGGTATTAAGATTTAAAAATTAATTTGCGTTCAAACAAACAATTGATCATTTTTTCTTACCTTATTTTATTTTAGCTATTTGTAGTGCAGCACTGTGAAGTAACAATGGTAAACTCTCAGTTTTCTCGGAATGTAGCAAGTCTGGAAACGCGCGAAGGTTGTCCAATAACACCCGGAGCTAATTTTACAAAACAATTTTATCTTGTGCCTTTGGCCAGCAGTAATAAAGATCGCCGTGGAATCGCACTTGACGGACATCTTAAAGTATGTATTATATAATGGTAGTATTTTGTGTGGCAAAAGATGAAACAAGACGATTTCAGACGAAAGTGAGTTGGCTGCTCGAGCCAAAGGCGAGGGCTGCCATCACAAAATTTGAAATTGTGTTTTATTCCATTCCAAATAGCAAAGAGACAGCTTTAAGATGTCGTTTAAAAGGACAAGACTAATTTTTTTGTCACAGAGCCAAGTTTTTTTGGTAAAAAAACGTAATTATTGGTAAAGTTTTGAGCTCTGCGAGGTTAAAAAAACGATTGGACCGAAAAAATATACATTTATCTAAACAAAAGTTATTTTTGTCCGACGACATCTTCGGAACAAATCGACCGATTTGCTTTGCGGCAATCGAAAGAGCTGGTAGAGACTTAGATTAGATTAAACTTTGAAACAAATTGGTCGAGCGATTTACGAGTTATGCAACAAAAACTTGAAAATAAATTTTAAATCGGTTGATTCGTTCCGAGGATATCATCGGACAAAAAAAGTTTACACACACAGACGGATGCCCATCCGGAAATAGTCAGAATAGCTTCTTAGGACCTTAAAATATCAAGATCTGATGAAAACTCAATTTATGAAAATCGGACTTTTTTTTTTGAAAATATTCAATTTTTATAGCGGGAAGTTAAAAATCTTTTAAATGACTTATATGACCATTATTTATACTTTAATTTTTGTCGTCACTTGTGTCAAGTCTTTTAAGCAGATTTTTTGCGGTGACATAAATTTCTGAATATTTTGCCAACATTTTGGTGCCTTGATAAGTCAAAAAAAATCCTCAAAACTGCCCTCTTAAAGATGTCACAAAGCTAAGTGTGCTACTTGTGATGCCACACAATATTTTTCATAATTAGAGTTTAAATGTCTGTAGTCAGTTGAAAAGAGACAATTTAAGATCAAATAACTGCTGGTTAACTTGAAGGACTTATAATGATTATTCTAAGTTAGAATTTAATTCAGCGTTTAGAAACTAAACGTTTTTTGCTGTAAGGAAGAAATCGATAGTTTTTAACCCACTAAATTTTATATTAGTGGTCTGAAATTAGCTTGTCTTGATTGACTAACCAGGCGTTTAAACTCTAAATGCCAGTCTAGAAGATATGAAAAATAATATTAATAATAATAATAAATATTATTTAATAAACAGGAAGATGATGTAAATTTGGCGTCTTCAACAATGGCAGCTGAGGGTAAATGTCCCGCAGAATCTCTAGGTATAATAATTTCATACTCAATACGTGTTAAATTAAATTGCGGAACATTGGGCGGTGAATTGATAACCGACGTGCCATTCAAACTGATGCACCCAGCGCCAGAAAATGCCGAAAGGGAAAAAGCAAATCTCAAAAAATCAAAAAGTATCGACCGTGCACGTTATGAAAATTCATGCTACGCAAATGACGACGATGACAATATCGTCTTTGAAGATTTTGCACGATTACGTCTCAACGAGCCTGAATAAATTTTATTAGGTAATTTAATAACAACTGTACTTTAATGCTGGTGCTATCTAATTACTCTGAAAGGGAACAATTACTCTCAATTAGTAAAAATATACATACACTTTTTTTGTTATATTGGATTGTAATTAATTGAATTTATCTATTTTTATTATCGAAAACTATTTATCGCATGTTGCTGCTCGCGTGGTGCTTAATCGAGAGTTGTTGGAAATCCTCTCAGAGCAGTTAGATAACATTATTAGTAATGAAGCCTTTCAAAAAAAAAAAAACTTAAGTATGAAGAGGAAACAAGATCGAAGAATATAAAAAAAAAATCTATAATATAAATATAAAACAAGGTCGGTTGAAAAGGATTAAAATAAATGCAGATTATATTATAAATATTATAGAACTTTAATGGACGAACTTTGATGGAAAAAAAAAAAAAAAAAAGAAAAAATAAACAAAAAAAGAGAAAAAATATTTATTAAAAAATAATACTTATTTATTGTCTTAGAGTTTCTACTCGATAGTGGTGGTCGGGTAGAAACTCACTTATTAAGGCAAAAAAAAAAAAGTCAAGTAAGATTATTCGTTAATAATTATTATATTTTTAAGTTTAAAAAAATATTTTTCCCGTTTCTCCAGAAGTGACTACAATCTTTATTTAATTATTTTATTTATTTAATTATTTAATACTATTGTTATTAATATTTATCAATATTAATCGTTTAGTTTAACAATAATATGGTATTTCCTGATATTGTTGAGTTACGATTGTCCTAAACAATAAAATGTTGAATAATAAATAATTAAAAATATTTTAATAAGATTTACTTCATTTTATTTACCTGTAAAATTTATATTTAAAATTTTTATTTCTAAAATAATAGAATTTTATTACAAAAAAAAAAAGAAAAAAAAGGTTTTATTTATACAAAATAATACACATGATTGATTGATTTAAAAGTTTTGGAAATAAAATTAATTACCGAGGATAATTTTCAATCGTACATGTCTGAATAGTGCTCTTGATAAGTTTGTATGTATGCCTCTTTTTCAGCGGGTGTCATTTCAGCTATCAGAGTATCATTGACGTCAGTGATTGCAATTGTTTTACCGCCGACACTTACTGTTGGTGCTAGATCATCGTCTTCAGACTCCATGACTTCTACATCACCTGTAATTTATTTATGAAATATTAATAAGTACCCAAAAAAACCGCGTCACTATTTCCAAAAGGACTTATATTTTTATGCGCCCTTTTGGTTGTGGTCACTAAGCTTGAAAAAAAAAAGGCCGTATAATATTTTTTTAATTGCGATACGGCGAAAATTTTATAATAAAAGTAATCATTTAGTTATAATAAAATTTTAAAACTAAATTCGATAGCAGTAAATATCATTTAAATTATTAGATAAACAATCTTAATTGTAGTATCTACCAACTATATGCTAAAATCTACAATCATTGATGATAATCAGAAATTATAACTTTTATTATCTTAACTAATTATAACTATTATTAACATCGTAATTCTTAATAACCTGCTGATAATAGTTATCATCAACCCAAATAATAATTACTATTTAAACTAATAAAGAATTTAAATATCGGCGTTACAGATCAAATGATGCTCCATTATTTTATGTTGTAAAAAAAAATACTGATTATTGATGATGATAAAGTTTTCCTTATCACTCAATCCTGGATGGTTGCTATTTTGATGATCATACCCAATCATTTAAAGTTATTAATAACAGCTCCAATATTTGGAAATTTTTATTGTGTTTGGTCTTAAACGATTGTATTGTTACTTATTTTAATTATTTAAAGGACAAAATGGACATAGCTAAAATATGGATGTATATAAAGGATTTAAATTTATATAAATTTATCCTATTTTTTGTATCAGAATTTTTCCAACCTTGAATGGTAACAGTTACCATCTTCGATTGTAACAATCTTTAATAGTTACAATTAGCATCTTCGATAGTAATTGTCACCGCCATCAATTGTTACTGTTATCGTTCTCGATGGTAAAACTAATTACTTTACCACTGAAAACTTTTCCTACCATTAATAGTTAAAATTAAAAACTTAGTGTTATATCGTAAATAGTATTATAACGAAAGTGAAACTGATATTTTTAATATTTGAATATTTAGAAAATAAATGTTTACTTCTCTTGATTATAGAAACGCGACTAGACTTAATTCGTCATATATTAAAAACTAAACAGTGAATATTTGTATCTCTATAAACATTCTCTCTTTGTCTTTCTTTTACTGCTATTAATTTTAGTGTCATTAATTTTAACTTAAGTGTATCGTTATTGTAATATATTTTATAAGTTCTTAATTACTATAGTATAATAAAATTTTCTCCGTGTAATCATATTGTAGACTTATTCTAAACCTGAAAATTGGAAAAAAATTTTTTGAAAGATAAAAAGGCGTATAATTTGAAAAATATGCCCTTTTAGCTTTCCAAATTTTTTTTTTTTTTTTTTTCAATTTTTAGCTGTAAAATAAGTCTACAAAACAATTGGCAATGAAACACAAATTGTACGCCTTTTTGCCTTTAGAGAGTTTTCTAAAGCCAAAAGAGCGTATAAAAATCTAAGTTTTTTTGGAATTAGTAATGCAAAATGATAATAATACTAGTTTAGTTAGAAAAATTGAATAAAAAATACAAACCTGTATCAATAGCTTTCATGTCACTCGCATCTTCGTTATCACTACTATCACTAGATTCTTGAGGAAGAACACTTTTAACGGCATTAGCAGCACTATTGTTACTGCCTTTCTTTTCATGGGCCAGTAGTACAGACATAATATCATCACCTTGTTTATTATTTGTCGAAGACGTAATAGTTGTCGCGGTAGCAGCAGCTTTATCGAGAATACTGTCTTGATTAGCACTGGCGTCAACTTCAGTTCCGTCATTCATTACGGTACTCTCAATCATCCAAATTGGCCGTTCTTTTCTTCGTGAGGCAGAGTCATCAATAGTCTCATCACCAATTGTCACTCCAACAGTGGTATCCTCAACAGCGAATCCTGATCCTCTTGAAGCATCACCTGACCATGGTTCACCTGGACCTCGTAGACCACCAGATTTCTTTGTGTCAAGTCTAATTAAATAATTATTATTTTAATTAAATTATTAATGTCAAGTAAAATTACTGCATAGAAAAAGATTTTTTGACGCAAGAAAAATATTGCATTATAAAATGAAAACAAAAATTTTCTTAGGACTAGAATAAATTTATTGACGCATGAATTTTTTTCTCGACCCAACAGTTTTTTCTATGCTCAAAAAAATTTTTGTTTTCAATTTACAATGCAAAAAATTTCTTTGGGCAAGTAAAAATTTTTAGCGTCAAAAAAAAATCTTTTTCTGTATGTATAAAATATTATTAAAATAATCTTATACCCTCTGATAGTATTGATATCAACTGGTTCAGGTTCAAGTATTTCGGGTGCAAGTTTAATTCCTTCAACTTCATGTAATAAAATGAAAAGAGGTTCTACTTGTTCGTTAAATTTGGCAAGTAATAAACGTGAGTCTTTTTTCGGTAATGCTGATTGGTCTTCTTCCACAATTTCACGACAAAATGTACACCTAAACTCTTCAGTTGTCCCATCAAACAGTTGATCTGCCTATTTAATTATAAAATTAATCATGGTACATTAAAAAAAAAAAAAAAAAGCAAATAAACTTACTTCGAGATCCGTGAATGTTTTTAAGCAATTTGTACATTTAAAACTAGATCTACTAGTAGCATCTCTTTCTTCAGTTTCTAACTTTTTCCTCATTAAATCTAACTTATATTTAACTACATTTACAAACGTCTGAAACATATTAAAAAATCTATATCAAATTATAACAATAATAATAATTAAAAATATAATTTTTATTTTGCCTGAGTAACAATAAAATTTTTAAATAAATTACCTTATAATTAATAAAATAGTAATTAACTTTTTGTGCTTTTAAATCTTGTCCAGTTTCCATTTTTAATCTAACTTGTATAAATTTATCATTTTTAAGAGTTGATATTTTAGCTCGCAACATTTTACGTTCGAATTTTAGTAGTTCACAAATATCATCTTCTTTCATACCTAAAAATATATATTATTATTATTTTTTTATTTATTATATTTCAGTCTATGGGGTAATTATTTAAACAACTAATTAATTCGATTATTAAAAAAATATAAACTAATATAATATTATAAAAATATTGATTGTGTGGAATTTAATGAGGTAGACTTTTTTGAGAAGGTCAGTTTTTTTCATTTTTTGACTTGTTCAAAAATAGCACAAGAAATAAGTGATTGGAACTAATAATGAACTTTTTATGAATTTACAAAATTTTGAATTCAAATCATTTTTGTTGAAAAAATTAAAAAAAAAAAAATATAACCCCGCAACATAAGTCCACACTAGTTGATAACTAGTTTTTTAGGCAGTGTTACAATTCTACTCGTAACATCTCTACTCAGAGGAAGTACCCACACTTCTATTCATAGTTTTTTTTACTTAGGTTTAACTCTACTCAGTTATATCTTTATTTAGCTACAACTCGACTGACATAGTTTAGCCTATCATAAAATCGATGAAATAGTAATTTCTTGAGAGTTGTAGCTGAGTAAAGTTGTCGCTGAGTCTAATTGAAGCTAAGTAAAGATATAACTGAGCAGAGTTAAACCTAAGTAAAAAAAAACAGTGAGTTGAGTAGAGGCTGAGTAAAGTTGTGAATGAGTAGAGTTGCAGCTACTTCTCTTGAGTAGAGATGTTGTGAGTAGAATTGGAAAACTGCCGTTTTTCACACTGTAATTGTTTCAAAATTCAAAAAATGTTCAACTCAAAATTTAGAATTGTCTCAATTTTTTAAGTTTACTGTCATGAATTTTTTTGGAACATTTTTGACATGAATTTGTTTTATTCGTTGTTTCGACTGGTTGTAGAGACACTGAAAATATACGTTTCGATGCCGGTATCATAAAAAAATAACTAAGTATGGAAAAAATTTTAGAAGTAAAAAAAAAGTAGTATTATCATTTTAAGTAACCGACAAACATTTTATAAAATGAATTGTATATTTATCAATTCATTTTTCACCTCTAATATTTTTAGAAATATTAAATATAAAAATTTATTAGTATACAATATGGATACATTTTATTACTTTCTTAAGCAAGTAAACAAATAAATAAACAGATATGAGGATATTGCAAAAGGACATCTTCGAGTTATCCAAGTGGTACAGTAAAAAAGGGTTGTTGCTAAACGCCAAAAAATGCGGTGTTATGGTCTTTTCACGAGGTGCAAGCATAAATTATCAAGCGCAATACTTTATTGGCGACTCGCGCCTGGAGAAACTAGCAGTGATGAAGGATCTAGGAATCTTAGTTGACAATAAATTAAACTTTACCAGTCAAGTGGATAATGTTATAGCTAGAGCGAAAAGTGTATTAGATTGTATAATAAGGCTGGGAAAAGATTTCAAGCAGTTATCAATCTTGAGACAACTGTATGACGTTAGTCAGACCCATACTGGAACATGGCACGGTTATTTGGTCACCGTATTATGCGGTAAATTTTGAAAGACTGGAGGCTGTCTCGAACCTATTCAAGTGTATAGTCAAGTATTGGAAGGCAAAAGGTGTAGTGATGAATGCTGAAGATGTGAAAACAAGTTCGGGGATCATGAAATTATCCGAAAGATGCGTACTAACAGATTTAACCTTCTTTTTCAAGGCAGTGAACTGTATGATTGATTCTCCAGAAATATTGCCAGACATCAAGTTCAAAATTCTGAATAAGAACCTGAGGGAAAATAGACTTTTAGAAGTACCATACTCCAATAAGTGATTTATACAAAACGGGTCCAGGAACAGAATATTTGGACTAGTCAATGAATACTCAAAAATTGTAAATTTCTTTGGTGGATCTCTTGATTCATTCAAAAAGACAATTCAAGTGGAAACGGAAACCAACAGTGAAAGCTGAATCCAAAAATTAAGAATAATTAGCATATTCAAATACTTTGTTATTTTTTTTTAGTAATTCATTCCTAAAGATCATCTGTTATTTATTGTAGTTTCTTTTTGGTTATTTGCACTAGAGAACGCAAATTAAATTAAAATTTGTAAACTGCTGAAAGCGTAAATAAATAAATAAAATTTATGGTGAATATTTATGTTGTTTGTTAAAATGTAATAACGCAATAAGAAATAAACGTAATAGGAAAAAAAATATAAGAAACAACAATTTTCTTCTTGAGAAAAATAATAAAAATAAAAATTATAACTATAAAATTATAATATAATTAAAAATACTTACAAGGATTTCTCACGAGCATATCAATAATAAGAACATCTTCGACAGAATAAAAACCTCTAACCACGAGTCGTGCTAATTGTTTAAGGCTACTAGGTACTTCGGTAACAAGTCTTTCTTCACCACTCATATTTATTTATTTTTGTTTTTTACTAAAGAACAATAATGTCCGTTGATCTAAAAATATACCAGCAACTTTCTGTATCAGAAAATATAAATAATAGTTAATTTAATAATTTATTTAAATATAATTTTGATAAATATTTTCAGGATACTAACCTTAAAAGCAGTTAATAAACATAAAATCAAAAAAAAATTTTAAATGAAATAAATTTTATTTTAAAATTAATATTAATTTATGTACATGGCAATATTTATTCATTTAAATAAATAATAATTTTTGGAGTTATTTATAATTTTTACTGCCGCATTTATTTTAAATATTTGTCACAAGTAAAAACGTTAATTCAATAACACATGTAATAATACCAACAAATGTATATGTACATATTTCTATATAAATGTATATAGTGTGTGTATAAACGGACTCTGTCACTCTGTCAATGATAAATTTTAGAGTTCGGGTAAGTAGGGTATTTTCTATTTATCCATCTTCCGATGATACAAATCGACTTTCTTACTTATCGACTGAAAATTTTTAGCAAGATGTCGTCGCTGTCTTCTAAACGCAACCAACATGACTGCAAAACCGCAAGGAAACAAAGAAAGTAATGAAGAAGTTCTAAAGTCAGGCAGGAGGCAGAGAAGTGCAGTTTTTTATAATCGAATTATGTATTATCTTGTAGTACTGTAATGTTAAATTATCATCAAAGTAAATTGGATATTCTGCAGAAACTTCAAAACCGCGCTATGAGAGCAATTTTAGAAGTAAACAAATACACAAACAAAATTAATGCTTGATACGTAGGGCTGGATGTCAGTCAAACAAAAGTTAATGTTTAATTGTTGCTGACTTTTCTATAAAATGGTTAATAACAACACCATCATATTTATCTGATCAAATTGATCCTATTAAATAGCAAACATAACTACTATACAAGAAACAATAAAATGATTGAAATTAAAAATACACGAACAAAAACAACTAAAAAGTCTATTGTATATAGAGAATAACTTTAATGTAAAATATATATTGGTTATTACTAAAGTTGAATTAAGTCATATAAAGTTGTTAATAATGTAGTGGATGCTAACTAAAAAACTCATGACATTACGTCTTTATTGAAATTGGCGATGAAAATTTCACACAGTCGGACTTGAGAGCTTTATACTCCTGAAATCCGTAAGTCAACTTTCATATTTTTTTTTCTGTATTCTGGCAATCAAATTTTAAATTTAATAATAGCTACCAATAGTTACCTGTATCATCTCAATATACTAAACTTTGGTTAGATGTTCTTCAAATGCAAAAATTACGAAAATTGGTAATGTGATACCCATGTTCCGAATCTCTGGCCAAACACATTAGAAAATATTAACTTTATATAAAGTTTTCCGCATTCTTGCATTCTGCTAAAATCGTGAGCCTCTTTCAAGTCTATTTTGAATATAAAACTAGTATAGTTTTGTGTGCGAATTTTAAAACTGCAAGCTTAATCTTCTTTTTTATCTATAATTTCTACACAGAAAAATTATTCTCGTTTAATATGCTATGGTGTCATAGTAAATAAGTCGGGCTATATTGGCCACCGGTAGGAATGAAAATAAACACATGCAAAAATTACTATGTCCATAGTAAAATTGACAACGATTATATCATAAATTACTGTATACTGTAAAAACTCGGGAGTGAGTTCGGAGTGATCACGGATTTTATTTAAATCCAAATTCACTCCAAAGGGATTAAATAAATAAACAGTCATCTACTCCTCATTCACTCTGGATTTAATCCGCTTTTATTCCGTAACTTTTTTACAGTGTAACCATTGTAAATTTTATTATGGTCATAGTAATTATTGCATATATTTGTTTCAATTTAAGTCAGGTGGCCAATATGGTTCGATTTTACTATAGTACCATACACTGGAAAAAAATTTTGGTCTAAAAATGGCCCCCGAGAACTTTACACGACCGTGTAGTATGAAATAACGGTGTAAAAAATCCTCGGTGTAAATTATCCATTAGTATAATTTTAAGACGGTGTAATCTAATTTTTTTTCACCATTCAGTGTTACCCGTTATAACTTTGATTAATGAACAACAAACGATCATTGAATATTTTTAACTAATTAATCAGTAACTAGGTGATTCCGGTCTAACTGTGATATTCAATGTCCTGTATTGTTTGTTCTCACAGATCATGAATAATCAATTAATGAAATTTTTGTGTTAATTGGATAATGTTAAACATATTTCAACGTTATTTTTCTATTATATAATTTGCCACTCAGAGAAAACTTATAGTATATCACTTGAATGTCAGCACCGTGTCATGCCCATTTCTAGAATTTACCTATAAATTGTTTATTTTGTTTGTCTCAATAAATGATTTAAGCTAATTAGCTCATAAATTCTAATGTTTTTGATCCAACTGAAAAAAATTGACACACTTTCTGTTCAATGTATTAAGTTAACATTGAATTTCGGTTCAATAACTTTTTTCTTTGAATTTTAACGAATTTTTGAATTTGAATTTGTGTGACTTGAACGCCATGTTCCTTGAGATTTATGAAACGTCTAGTGAACTATCTTGAAAGTACGTCATCTGAGTAATATTTACAAACACTGAGTTGATGAAAAAGTGCCAAGAGTTCGTGTCATGTTAGAACTTAATTTTTAAAAACATATGTCATAAATTGTCTTCTCGATACCATGGTATTGATAAACTTCATCAACTATTAATTTTTTTTTTAGCAAAATATTAAATTCTTGTACTTAATACCAGTCTATACTTTACAGTCAATAGATATTATCAAATACATAACCAAATAATTACAGTTGTTATTTAAAATGAAACTGTCAGTACCGTGTCTGTCAGTACCATGTAAAAGAATAATAAGAATATTGTATAGTTATAATAGTTAGTTGTAAAATTATTTTAATCATTAATTAAAATTTTTTTTAATACAGATGGCACCAATACTTCGTGCTAGAAAGCTACCTGATACAAGTGACAATTAATTTATTCAATGTTTATTAATTTAATTAATTAATTTATTTTTTAGTAAATTCTATAAATTAAATTATAGTTGCTATAAATTATAAAGTTAATAGTTATTAATCCTCATTAATGTGTTAAATAATTATTAAAAAACGAGTTTAAAAGTGTTACAACAGAATTTATAAATGAATTTAATAATTTTCTCAAATAATTTTTACCGAATTTATTTTATATCAGTACCATAGAATGCAAAATTTGAAATGTGTTTCTCGTTCCTGACACTTTCAAGTTGTAGTAAAATCCTCTCAGATTTTTATTTTTACAGGAAAATAGATAAATAATGCCCATAAAAAAAATTGAAAAAGTTCAACTTCAAAATCTTAAAAGTTTTAATAGAAAAAATCACAGTTAGAACGAAATCATCCAACTGCACTAATTTTGTTTAGATATTATAGTACTTTGAATATATCAATATTTTTATGATTAATTTTCTTAACTCAAAATTACAGAATTGCACGCTCTGCACGGTGTAGAAATTTTTAATTTACACCGCCTACGTTTAACACGATATTTGGTGTAATTTTCACACCAAAATTTTTTACACTATACAGAATTTCAAACAAGAATAATATGTCCGTGTACAGGTTGAAATTGAATGAATTAATCACTAGAGATGACTTAGAAAAATTTTATTTTTATACACAAGGAACTTAAAGGCAGAGAAATTTTGGTCTTCAAAGACCACAACATTATTTTAACTCCATCTTTATTTTCTGCATACATTCTTTTTCTAAACCAACTCATTTATCTAAACTGTTTTCATTTTCACTTTACTATTTTTGCCTACTACTTATATTTAAACTCGCTAACTCCGCTGTACTTAAACTTCTCATAATTTATATTATACTCTCACGGTTTTATTTTTCTTTTAACTTCACTTTCCTCAAGTCCGAACCACTCCAAATTTATTTTAAAACTTTTACAATCAATTGCTTCCTCTGTATCCATTTTTTTCTTTCAATTTATATTAATATTGATATAAAACGTGTTCATAAATGATGTATTATTTATACTGCTTTCATCAAAAGTTAACACTGGAGACAGTTGCAGAATATTTAACATTTTTCAGTAAGTTTTATAATTTTTTCAAACACTTTGATGACAGTAATTTGTGAACACACATATTTCAAATTAAAAGTAAGAGATATGAACCGTTTTGTCCTATTTATTTTTATTTTGTTTAATTTTTGAATTCAGTTCTATAATAAACGTAAAATTATTTTTTATTATAAAAAATAATATTTTATTATCAATAAATTATAATTATTCTTAAAATATGTAGACAGTATCGCATTATATATATAAAATTTTTTCAGTCTTTCCGACCATGCAACTTAAAAAATCAATGAGTACACACTTGTTAGGTCGTTCAGTCACATAAATAAAATCAGTCACATAGATAAAATTCAAAAGATAAAGAGTCTCTATTAAATAAATCATGTAAACTATTAACAATTATTTTTATATTGAAAGTTTCCGCGTTTAAGAAAATACTTCTGACTTGGTCTCAAATTTTATTTCAGTTTGCAAAGTCTTTTCTGAGATGTTAAACTTAATTAAAAAATATTTAATATTTATAATTACGAAAATTTAAAAAAAAAAAAAATAGAGGAAATTGGAAGTAGATCAAGATCTTGAAGGTCTTGGTTTCTCATATCGTCACATTGGGTAGCGCGTGCGCGAGTCGACTCAATAAACATCTGGAGAAGTTCCAGTAAACCTTAGGGCCAGGCTCTGGAGTACGGTCTGCTGTACTTTCTTCTATATACATATATATCTAATACTTATATATGTATATAAATCGTCAATATATATCAAATATCACAGTTTCTCAAGTCACATCTCACACCAATTGCATTTGACATTTACTTTTGAATTTCACTTAATTAGTTTTTCATACATTTAACAATTCTCATATATATTCTTCATACGGCTGTTTATTAAATAAATTAATAGATAAATATAAACAAATTTATATTTATATAATTTTTATACTCCAGTTATCATTTTAAAAATAATACCATATCAATTGAAAGTATTATCAGTACTCAGACAACCCTACAACTAATTGTACAACCAATAATTTATCTATTTCTATCCGAATACAATATGTGCAATTTCTTTTTACCTTTACTCACATATGTCACATTTTATTATTCACTCATTCATGACTCACTCTACGTCACAAAACAAATATACTAAAATAATATGATTCGTGCTCATGAGACTATGCTATAAATCTTAGAATAACCACAAAAATGATGATTCAAATATTTAAAATATTATTTAATTGTGAATTGGAGATTGCGATATTTTATCACAGCTTCGTCATTAAAGTAACGACACGTCTAATTAATAATTATACAAAAATTTCTGAATGTTAGTTTCATTCTTTCAATCATCAGAATTTATACAGAAATAAAACTTTTAACATGCTTGTTAATTTATTTAAAAATAATTAATTTTAAAAAATGCCTAAAGTAATTAGCTAATGATTAAGAGAAATCTACCAATCCAACCATTCAGTCACTAAAAGATTTGTCTTTTTTCCGGTAAGTTAGACACCTAGAAAATAATTCTTACCCTCTTCAATCCCCTTTACCCAACCACTGCTAAGAAGAAGAAGAATAGAAAGCGAAAGAGGAAGAAGGTCTTCATCGAAGAGCCTAACTTGAAAATCCTCAAGCTCTCTTGCTCTAAATTTCTCTATACGTACAAGTATAACAAGTTGCTCTCTACTCAATCAGTTGTTGGTTGTTGGTTGGGTTCTTGGGTATTCAAGGGCGAGAGTAATATAAGATGAACAAAATAAAGAGAGACAGCAAGAGTAAGTGAACAATATAATATGTTCCGTATCCCTCGCACTCACGGTGTGCTTCCAAGCCTCTATTAAATTCATTAGGCCATTAGTGGCTGCAACCCTCCAAGATGGCTTCCGTCGTCCTGGCAACCATGTAGTAGAGGGCAGAGTACTTATTCCTCTTTCTCTTACAAACTTATTCATTCATTTTCTCTCTCTCTCTCTCTCTTCTTCTCTCTTCATAGGGGGATGGGTCTTGCCGTGTAATTAGATTCAACGAGTTGAGCGCAAAAGGGGATGGGGGCGAAAGGTAGCCGGAAGAAGAGAAGATGTGCTGGGTAGAAGAAATAGTAGAGAGAAGGTCTTGGAGTTGTAGATGGTAGATGCTACGATGAGTATAAAGAGAGGAAAAGGGTATAGATATGTGTATTAGTCCAGCAATTTATATATATACATACATATATACATATATTTACCACTACCTTTAAGAGAATTCACATTCTCACGTTATACGACTCTCCCAGTATGTAATGTAAGCAGAGAGTAAACTCTGATGTATATATATGTATATATACAAATATATATTATTTTGCTGTGTGAATATTCAGCTTTACCTTTATATTTATTCCTTATTCACCAGTAAAGGTAATAAAGGTATGGTCGTACATAGACGGCGAATACCTACAAGCAAGAGGTTTCCCTGACACTACAGAGGACTAGGAGTCTAGAAAGCTATGACTCTCTTAGTTATATAAATGCTTACCAAGGTATTAAACTTGATTACGATAAAATTTGTAGGTGTAATGTATATATTACATTTAGGTATTTTAATATAGACTAGACTAAGCAATTGAACACATAAAACATATTTTAATCAAGGTATTATTTTTATTTCCTTATTTGGTATAATTAAATAGTTGAATAGATAATCATATTTATATGGAACTAAATTCTTGCCATAAAAGGCACCATGATTTTTATTTAATTAGGATACAGTACCCCATTACTAGCCTTTTAACAATATCAAGCCTCTTTACTTATGTTATCAACAAAATCAAGAAAATTGCATTTTCACTGTTTTTAAACCGCTTAAGTAATAAAAAAGGCCTTCTTTATTTTGAAGTTCTAAGATAGAATTGAAGTATAAATTAATTTTTTATTGACATTTTTGATGAATTTCGAGGTCGAAAACCGCCAAATATAGAATAATGGAATTTTAACAATGACACAGAAATCATTTATGTAACTTTAAACCTTCATTAAAATTTGAAAAATTTTCCTGAAACATAGAGTAAAAAAAGAAAATATAGCTTATTTTCTCAGCTTTGACGTACTTTATACATAATAAAAATAGAAGTTTCTTAAATTGCCACCATTTCCCAAATACTCAACCGATCTTTTAAATTTTTGAACTTGATTAATATAATTGCCTGAAGAATCACTACAAAAAATTTTATGACCAACCGTCCAAAACTTTTAAAGTTATATAATAGTAAGTTAATGACATTTTTACCATAACACAAGAGTCTATCATGTAACTTTGAACCCATATTAAAATTGGAAAAACTATCGTAAAGCAAAATATAAAAAAAGGAACATATAGCTTATTCTATCATGTATTAAGTTTTTTAACTTTCCGCTAAGAAAATCGATGATTTTTAAAAATTTCGGGAAGTTATTGTTTTTACCACGATTTTCGAAAATCGAGTATTCATCGGATGTCGACATTTTGAGGTCCTAGAAAGCTTTTGTTTGCCATTGTTTTCGATAAAGAACATTTTCCGCATTTCTTTCTCCCACATTATCCCCCGAACGAATTAACCAATTTTGATGGTTGAGACGGCAATCGGCGCGTTTTACTAAGTTTTAGAGCTGATTAGATTTTGGAGTAGATTGTTCGACTTGTTTCTGAGAAATCAATAAAAAACTAAAAAAAAAAAACATTTTTTTTTCGTAATTCGCAAATGTTTTTGAGTCTACTTGATCAAATGATCTGAAATTTTCAGGAAAGTTGATAGCCAACAAGTTCTGTCGATTGCCGCCTTAACCATCCAAATCGGTTCATTAGTTAAAAAGTTATAGACCGGTCACATACATACACACACACGCGCGCACGCGAGCGCATATACATATACATACATACAGACATTCGGACATCATTCAGAAAATAGTCAGAATAGCTTCCTAGGACCCCACACCGTCGATGTCTGATGAAAACTCCATTTTCAAAAATCGGGGTGAAAACAATAATTTTCCGAATTTTTTGAAAATCATCAATTTTCTTAGCGGGAAGTTGAAAAAAAGTTGATTTTTTTTTGTCCAGCCTAATATATACATATACGTATAAAGTAAGAATGTGATTGAAGTTATAATAGACTGAAAATAAAATTACAATCAAGTTTTGTTTTTGTTAGTACAATAAAGAAACATGTTTATATTATTTTATTTTTTTTTAAAAGATTGAAAGGAGAAAGAATGTGGGTAATGTGAGACTGTAGGGACAGTGTGATGTGTGATATAGAGTTTAGGGTATATTTAGTTGTTTGGGGGAGTCGTGTGTAAGAACGTTGATTCTTAAAATACTACGAAAGCAACTAAATCACGGGGTATTAAGACACGACGCTATGCAAGCTGGGATTATCTACCTCACTTCAAAGTGTCCTGCAGGTGCAGTCACTATATAAGTTTTTAATCATGTCGTTAATTCGTGACTTTGAGTCACATGTCAGAAATGTAAAATGACATTACAACTCTTGTCTGAAAAGTTTCCTATATAGATGTGTATATAAATGTGTGGAATATTTGCTTGATGAATAAAAATATTGTACGTATGAATAAGTTGATAATGGATTAATTAGTGTTAATAAAGACATAACAATGACTGACTTTATTAAGGAAATAAACCCTACCATAAGCCATTAAAAGATATGTAATTATAAAGTATATTATATCAATGAGTATAATATATTTATAGAAGTGCGTTATTTACTATTATAATTTGTTATGAAGAGTAATATGTCAAAAAAAAAGTGTTAATAATAACAAATTAATAAAATTGTTTATTATTAAATTACTCTTTATATATATGCTCTAATTATACTAACATTTAGAGCTGATCATGTATAAATTATTATACATGACTATTAGACTGTGTCAAAATAAGTTTTTTTTGTCGATCAATGTATCTTAAAAGTTTCTTCAATATGAAAAAAAAATTCTTCTAAAGTTTGAGCTCAATATCTCAAAAATTGAGCTGGCGCAAGGGGGTCTCCTTTCCCATTTAAATAACATTGTAAAATTTTATTTGTTTTTATTTTTAATATAACTAAACGAAGAAATTTTTGTTTTTAATTTTGCTCTCCACTATCCTATAGAAAATTTAATTCTCTACAAAATCGTCTATATCCACTTTTTTTCTAAACTCAACAGAAACAAAGTTACGGAAAGCCGAATGGGAAGAAAAAAATAAATAATGAATTATCGAATAAGTTAATTATCGAATAATTAACTCAAATCAATTCAATTTATTATTCATCAAAAATTTTTGAATTCAACATTATTTCGAATTGATAACGAAACAAAATTTACAATAATTTACATAAGTGATTATATATAATTAAGCAAAATCTTTTTTTCCCGGGAAGTCAATTAGATATTAGATACCAGTTTTTTAATTGCATCAAAATAATCAAATTTCGTTTTTAAAATCGATGTGAGGAATTTCAGAGTAGCTTTTAATTAAAAATTATAACGATCGAATTCTTGTCATTAAGCTTAATGACTACTGCTAATAGCTATCCAAGATAAATTTAACTGTTTTATTATTGAACTCAGTTATCACACAAAACAATTATGATAGACTACAAAGTTCAATTTACGTTGTCAACACGATTTATGGTTTTTGTATTTTTTTTTGTAATTCAGTAATTTTCATAAAAATGAAATTTCTATCGCACGTTTTTCAAATTCAAGTGTCTCTTATAATGATGTTAGCAATAAATTCTCATTTAATATCTGATAAACATATTAATTATGATAAAGTTAATGAAACCGAAAATCAGAAGTCGCTCAACAGAACACAAAGAACAATCGCTGTGCTAAATAAAACGAAACTATGGAAAGGAGGTATTATTCCATATCATTTTTATCCAGTTGTTACTGGAGCACAACGAAGAAACATTAAAAAAGTAATGAGAAAGTGGGAAAAAAAAACATGTATTCAATTTGTTTTACGAAATAAAGAAATACATGTGGATTATTTGCGTTTTACGCAACTCTATGAATGCCTGTGAGTAGCTCAAAATACATATGATTACCCGATTTACAAACAAAGTATTTCGTTATACTTCAAAATTTATTCCATTAATTTAGGTGTTGTTATGTTGAACGAAAATATACAAATACAATCAAGTTCATAGGTTTACAGAATAATTGCTATAAACAGCAAATTGTTCTTCATGAATTAGGACATGCTATTGGTCTTTTACACGAACATAATCATCCGGATCGTGATAAATATATTGCAATAAATTATTTTAATATTGATACAGGTAAATTAAATGAATAAGTGCTATGTGTTGTTTCTTTATAAACATAAATATGAAAAATTTTTACTTGTTATTATAAAAATATTTTAAATAATTAAAAACAGATCTGTTGGATCAATATAGTAAATATTCGGCCGATCAAGTTGACACTTTGAGTTTACCATATGACTATCGTTCAATTATGCACTATACTTATAATTTAAGTTTAACTGACCCGAAATCAAGAACAATAGTACCTATACCAAACAACCAAAATGAAAACTCACTGGTGGCAAATGATAATTTAGAACTTAGCAATGGTGACGTAGCAGCTACAAATCTTCTATATCAATGTTTCAGTAATATTTATAACGAAATTTATTTCATCAATTTTCATGATAATGTTCTTATAATAGTCTCAGTAATTACATCAAACTAAATACTAATTCAGGTTGTGGAGAAACATTATATGAGCCTAATGGTACATTTGAGCAACCAATTAATAACAATGACGTTACACTAAATGATGTTGAACGGTGTGAATGGAGAATTAGAGCAGCTGAAGGTGAACGAATAAAACTCAAAATCACGTCAATGAAGATTTATCAGACTTACAATTGTTTATTCGATTATCTGGAAATTCGTAACGGAAATTCGCCGAATAGTCCTATCATAGGTAGTAATATTGTATAGGATATTTAGTTATATATCCAAAGTTTATTATTATCAGTCGTTCATTTAACAAATTATCATTTTCTTGTTAGCTCGTTACTGCGGAGATATTATGGATGCAACAATAATAGCTAGTAATTTTTTACTAGTTACTTGGGTAAAAATGAGTCATCGAAATATCACTAGTACTTTTAAAGCCAAATACGAAACTATTTGTCATCGGACTATTGATATCAAAAATGATACTTTTTATAATTTAGAATCACCTAATTATCCTGAAAACTACAAATCAAACAAACAGTGCTACTGGAATTTCATTGCACCAAATAATCATCGGATAGTGATGAAATTTAATTTCTTTGAACTCGAAATGAGTGAAAAGTGTACGAAAGATCATATTCGATTTTTTGACGGCAAGGATTTAAACTCTCCCATCATTGGAATCAAATGTGGTAAAAATAATAATTTGGAAGTAACTTCGACAAGAAACAGATTATCTGTTTCATTCTCTAGCGACTCGCTGATTGAGGCAGCTGGGTTCTCAGCGACTTTAATTGCTCTACTTATTTAAACTCAATCTACTCAGGATGACCATTAAAAGTTATTTCACTAAAAATTCCTAATATCCTTTTACCTTCTCCTTAAAATTTCATTGATTTTTATTTTAAGTTTAATCGAGTAGCCCATCTTGTTTCAAATTTTTATATTTTTGGAACCTATTAAATGAATGACAACATACTTATTTTTATTCTTAAGGTAGTATGTAAATTATTT
This sequence comes from Microplitis demolitor, assembly GCF_026212275.2. Taxonomy (NCBI): domain Eukaryota; kingdom Metazoa; phylum Arthropoda; class Insecta; order Hymenoptera; family Braconidae; genus Microplitis; species Microplitis demolitor. The sequence continues at coordinate 16,901,082 of NC_068547.1, read as the reverse complement.
TTATTATGTATAAAATGAAACCGCAGTAATATTTTTCATTTGTGGGATATGTAAAAAAAATTATTTTATTTATGTTATTTAATTTTTTATATTTATAAAAAAGTAACAGAATAATATTATAATAAAAATAACAAAATAATATTGATATTAAGTTTCATTGCTACTAAAACTGATAAGCTCTGAAGACTTTTATTAGTCTTAGATCGTTCAATATTATCTAACTCCGTGAGTGTTCCAATAAAAAACCGTATACGTAGTGATTAGTAACTAAATATATTGTGCGCACAAAAGTCTCAAATACCGGGAAAATATTATTTTTTTGTCTTACGGATCGGATTGAAAATTGACACATCTTGTTTTTGTAACTTTCCCAGCAAAGGACTAATAACTAAATAATATTAGTTACATCGTTTGATGAAATATGGAAACTAAGTCTTATCTTGTTGCATTTTCTTCATTAATTATATTAATTATAATAGTAAAGTCATAATGAAACCGGTGTAATAGAGTTGATGAGAAATCATAAATCGTTTACTAGAACACGAAGAACAGTTGATGTATTAGATAAAATGAAACTTTGGGAAGGTGGTATTATTCCTTATCATTTCGATGATGTAATGACTGGACAACAACGACGACTTATTAAAAAAGCAATGAGAGAGTGGGAAAAATCAACATGTATTCAGTTTGTCGAAAGAAATGAAGAAATCCATCCTTCACATTCTTTAAATTTTACGAAGTTAGCATTGTGCGAGTAAGTAATTTAAAATATATATAGGTGATTCCGTTCTAACTGTGATATTCACTGTCCTGTATTGTTTATTCTCACAGATCATTAATAATCAATTAATGAAATTTTTGTGTTAATTGGATAATGATGAACATATTTCAACATTATTTTTCAATTATACACTGAGAAAATAAAATACTATTGTTTAAACAAGAATTTCTTGGTTCGAAAATTCCGTTCAAAATATTTATTTTACTATTATTAATTATCAATTTCTTGAGAAAAGAGCATCAAATTTATTTTTGTTATTGTGTGAATTTGATATTATATTTTAAGTCAACAAAAGAATAGCTTTACTCGAATTAAATAAAAATTATTTTCGTCAATTCTGCGAATTCTTGAGAGAAAATGATATATTCTTGATAATTATCAAGAACATATGTTCTTGTATCAAGTAAATGTTCTTAATAAATGAAGTAAAGTCTCAATAAATGATTTAAGCTAATTAGCTCATAAATTCTAATGTTTTTGATCCAACTGAAAAAAATTGACACACTTTCTGTTTAATGTATTAAGTTAACATTGAATTTCGGTTCACTAACTTTTTTCTTTGAATTTTAACGAATTTTTGAATTTGAATTTGTGTGACGTGAACGCCATGTTCCTTGAGATTTATGAAACGTCTAGTGAACTATCTTGAAAGTACGTCATTTGAGTAATATTTACAAACACTGAGTTGATGAAAAAGTGCCAAGAGTTCGTGTCATGTTAGAACTTAATTTTAGAAAGGTTTGTCATAAATTGTCTTGTCGATACCGTGATATTGATAGACTTCATTAACTATTGATTCTTTTTGTACAAAATATTGAATTCTTGTACTTAATACCAGTCTAAACTTTACAGTAAATGGATAATATCAAATACATAACCGAATAATTACAGTTGTTATTTAAAATGAAACTGTCAGTACCGTGTCTGTCAGTACCATGTAAAAGAATAATAAAAATATTATATAGTTATAATAGTTAGTTGTAAAATTATTTTCATCATTAATTGTAATTCTTCTTTAATACAGATGGCACCAATACTTCGTGCTAAAAAGCTATCTGATACAAGTGACAATTAATTTATTCAATGTTTATTAATTTAATTAATTAATTTATTTTTTAGTAAATTCTATAAATTAAATTATAGTTGCTATAATTTATAAAGTTAATCGTTATTAATCCTCATTAATGTGTTAAATAATTATTAAAAAACGAGTTTAAAAGTGTTACAACAGACTTTATAAATGAATTTAATAATTTTCTCAAATAATTTTTACCGAATTTATTTTATATCAGTACCATAGAATGCGAAATTTGAAATGTGTTTCTCGTTCTTGACACTTTCAAGTTGTAGTAAAATGCTCTCAGACACTTATTTTTACAGGAAAATAGATAAATAATGCCCATAAAAAAAATTGAAAAAGTTCAACTTCAAAATCTTAAAAGTTTTAATAGAAAAAATCACAGTTACAACGGAATTACCCATGTATTGATTACGAATTTATATGAATTTTCATTTTAAAAATATTAACAGATGCTGTTATGTTTGACAAAAATTATTTATTACAGGACAACAGATAAGCTTAGGTAATCGTTGTTTTGCCTAGTACATTGTTATTCATGAGTTAGGGCATGCAATTGGTTTTCATCATGAACACAATCATCCAGATCGTGATAAATATATTCAAATAAATTATTCTAATATTCCTAAAGGTAAATAAAAAGCCTAACCTGAAAAAAAATTTACAATAGATAATAGATATGTACACAATAAAGATCCAGGCAGAATTAGAATACAGTGAAGATGGACTGTGAGAACAATAAAATACCCTTTCTTTCGAACGCTTAAAGTAGAATACTCCCTTAACATAAAATTATTTTTTAGAAAATATTGCGGCATTTTACTACTATAAATTTATTTTATAAGAAAACTTTATATGCTTGAAGTACATATTTAATTTGTACTTGTCGGTCCGTTTTTTAAAGAAAATAATTTTGTTTTAATTTTTTCTGATTAATTGATATTCTGGTGAAAGTATTTTTTTCGTTGATAATCAAATAAAATATTGTTTTTTATGCTAAAACAAAAATTCCTGCCATGTTTAAGCTCTTAATCCCAATCCTAAGTACTTTCCATTTGATTTCAAAGATTTCCTATTTAAAATACATGTAAATTAAATTACTTATTTTTTTAATTTTCTAATACTCAGCTGCGTTTTATGATATCAACGCGGTCTTGGTCGCAAATTGTAGGGCATTTGATGTTGTTTAAAAGTGCCCATAATAACTTAGCTGTAGTTCCAGCTGTTTCACTTGTGTCCGTCTCGGAAGTCATTTCTCCTATGAAATTGACCTTTATTGGCTTGCAGAACGTAAACCAATGAATGCACACTAAAAATGTTAATGAGAATTTTATAGGAAATTTTATTCCCTTCAAAAAAAGCCCTATGGCTCAAGTCGCTGAAGTCCATAGTTTCCGAGTTATAGTAATTTTAATAATTTGAAAAATGTAATATAAAAAGAAATGACAATTGATACTTTTTTTTTTTAATTATTAAAGTCACTATAACTTGGAAACTATGGACTCGAGCGACTTGACTCTCAAGACTTTTTTGAAGAGAATAAAATTTCCTATGAAATTTTCATTAACATTTTTAGTGTGCATTCATTGGTTTACGTTCTGCAAGCCAATAAAGGTCAATTTCATAGGAAAAATAACTTCCGAGACGGACACAAGTGAAACAGCTGAAATTACAGCTAAGCTACTATGGGCACTTTTGAAGAACACCAAATGCCCTACAATTTGCGATCAAAACCGCGTCGATATCATAAAATGCAGCTGAGTATTAGAAAGTTAAGAAAAAAAGTAATTTAATTTAAGTGTATTTTAAATGGGAAATCTCGAAAATCAAATGGAAAGTACTTAGGATTGGAGTTGAGAGCTTAAACTTGGCAGGCATTTTTTTTTCAGCATAAAAAAACAATATTTTGTTTGATGAGCAACAAAAAAATTACTTTCGCCGAAAACTAAGCACCCTAATATATAGTAAGGCTGACAGCTATGAAGCTGTGTACTATCTTGAAAAAAAAATTTATTTTAATTTATATTTCGAATGCACTATAGTCACAACCGGTATATACATTATCATTTTTTTAGAAAACTTATTCCCCGCTTGATAACTTTACATATATGTCAAAGTTTTGTTATAAGTACATAATACTTTTAATACAAATTATTTTGGCATGTTTTTCATTATTTTTTTGAAAAAAAAAAAAAATTAAATAAAATTGAGACAGAGGTTTGATCCTTTGACAATCATGATCCATTGATAGCCTTTCCACATTCTATTATATAAATATGATTCAACGGTATTCTCTGATCTTACTATATACATAAATACATTTATATATATATTGAGTTAACAGTAGGAATATTGTTCTAAATGATTGTAATATAGATGAGTTCGGGGATTTTGAAAAGTATACACATGACCAAGTTGACCTATTGGACTTGCCATACGATTATGAATCTGTAATGCACTACCATTCGACTATACTTACCAATCGACAATTACCACCTACAATAAAACGAATACCAGAAAGTCAGAATAGTCCTTCAGATTTGATAAAAGAAAAGAGTAAACCAAGTAATGGTGATATAGCAGCTACGAATCTTCTATACCAATGCTGTAGCAATATTATTTGATGTTATTAAACTCTTATATTAGTTTAATTTAGCTGTAAGTTGATAAAATAAAAATTAATTTGATAATGCAGAATGTGGAGAAACATTTTATGAGTCTAGTGGTACATTTGAACAACCAATAAATAACAATAACGTTACACTAAATGATATTGAACGGTGTGAATGGAGAATTAGAGCAGCTGGAGGCGAAAGAATAAAACTCAAAATCACATCATTGAAGATTTATCAGACTTACAATTGTTTATTGGATTATCTGGAAATTCGGCATGGAAGTTCGCCAAATAGTCCTATCTTAGGTACTAATATTGTATAGGATATTTAGTCATACATCCAAAGTTTATTTTTATTAATTTTTCATTTCATAAATTATCATTTTTTTGTTAGCTCGTTACTGCGGAGATATTATGGATGCAACAATAATAGCTAGTAATTTTTTACTAGTTACTTATGTAAAAATGACTCATCGAAATATCACTAGTACTTTTAAAGCCAAATATGAAACTATTTGTCATCGGACTATTGATATCAAAAATGACACTTTTTATAATTTAGAATCTCCAAACTATCCCGAGTCATACAAACCTTATACGAAGTGCTATTGGTATTTTATTGCCCCTGATCATCATTAGGTAGTATTAGAATTCAATTTTTTTGAAATTGAATATAGTCAAAACTGTGAGAATGATTATATTAAAATTAGAGACAAAATTGGTAATTGGACGCCGATAATTGGATTTTATTGTGGTATAATGAATACGTGGAAAGTTAATTCAACAAAAAATAAACTGTATATGGTATTCTCTAGCAATGGTCTGATAGAAAAAGGTGGTTTCTCTGCTACATTGACTGCGAGACCAATCATGGTTAAAATGTAATAAAAGAACCAAATTTGATGATTGATAATATACGATGAAAAAAAAATGCTAACTATTACTATCTTAAAATAGGAAATGATTATCATATTGTATAAGATAACCCGGGTCAAAAATAAAACTTGATTCAGGCGCGCTTCACCTTATTCTCTTCCAAAGTAAACAAATTTGAGCTTATTTGTCTTTTCTTCGAGCGCATAATAGTAACTCTCCTCATTTTTGACTTGTTGAACCAAGTCAAAAGCAAGTAGTATTTTCTAGCGTAGAATGTGTTTTTTACGTTTCACTTTAGTTTCGACTTTTTAGCTTTATAATTTAAGTTAAATAAGTCTAAATTAAGTCAATTTCGACTTGATTTATAATTTTTCGTCTTAAATCGTGACCAAGTAAGCCAGTTAATTCTAAACCACGACGAAAACTCAATGAATTTCATATCTTCGTAAAAAAAGTTGAGTTTGTCTTGTTAAAAATAATCTGTAAATTTTGATTTGGTAAACTAAGTCGAATTCAAGTTTTATTTTTGACCCGGGACTCATTGTCATATGCTTTTTGTTAACAATTCGTTTCTTGTTTAGTAATATTTACTATTGCTGTTAGTAATAGTTACCAACTAGATAATAATATGTCTTATATCTGAAAAAGTTGTAAATTTTACCTTCTCAGATAGTAATGATTATCATCACGGATAAGAATACTTACTATATCTCTTTTTGTAAACTTTTATAACTTTTTTATCTTAATTTGAACTTATTCGTCTTTGCTTCGAGCATAATAGTCACTCTCCTTACTTTTGACTTGCTGAACCATTGCCCCTGAAAATTCATATCTCCGATAGGAAAAGTTAACATAAAAGAACTCGGAAAAAAAATGTGGTTTTTCTAACCACAATATTGTAGTAAAACATTGTAGTAGTAAGTACTCCAATATGTAGTAAAGGATACTACATAAATAGTGCTGACGTTACTACACGTATGGTTGAGGTTATTCCAAGTTGAAGTCGACATTTCTTTACTCCAACTTGTAGTAACGTCAACTACAGCGTGTCGTATACTTTACAAACTTTTGTTATGTTGCCGAAATTAGACACTATGTCAGTTTAAAAATGTTGACATAAATTATTCCAAAAAGTCTTTATCATACCGCTCTAAAGGCAATGAAAATCATGGAAACTATGCTTTTGTTGAATTTATCTATAAACCATTTCATTGTTAAAATAGTTTTAAAAATAAAAATGGTATTGTTGACCTCATAAAATTGTTTTGAACGGTATTTCCCAAGTAATTTTGATAAAAAACATATCAAATATTTTATGACATGAAGCTATTATAAGTATTGATAAAATGATGATTTTTACATTAAATATAGCTTTATCGCCTTGCAGATTAATAATGACACTAAAAAAAAAACACACACACACACGTAATGTCAATATGGTTTACGAAAAAATAAAATTAATTTTAGACATTCCAATCAGACGGAAATGAATTCAATTTATTGACTTCTATTCTCTGGTCGATAGGTTCCATAAATATGAAGTTTTTATCCTACGATTTTAATATTTACTTATTTGTATTGATAATATTTATAATAAATTCATATGTTATAACAGATAAAAATTTTAATACTACTAGTAGTAATGAAGATTTGTTCAGCAGAACCCGAAGAACAGTTGCTATGTTAGATAAAAAAAAACTTTGGAAAAGCGGTATAATTCCTTATGAATTTAGTGATATTGTTAATGGAGAACAACGAAGATTCTTAAAAAAAGTAATGAGAGAGTGGGAAAAATCAACATGTGTTCAATTTGTCGCAAGAAATAAAGAGTTCCATCCATGTTATTTATTGTTTACGAAATTACAACATTGCCAGTAAGTTGTTCAAAATTTATATAATAACGCAATGTATAAATAAAGTATTTCGTTATACTTTAAAATTTTTTCAATTAATTTAGGTGTTGTTATGTTGAACGAAAATATACAAATACAATCAAGTTCATAGGTTTACAGAATAATTGCTATAAACAGCAAATTGTTCTTCATGAATTAGGACATGCTATTGGTCTTTTACACGAACATAATCATCCGGATCGTGATAAATATATTGCAATAAATTATTTTAATATTGATACAGGTAAATTAAATGAATAAGTGCTATGTGTTGTTTCTTTATAAACATAAATATGAAAAATTTTTACTTGTTATTATAAAAATATTTTAAATAATTAAAAACAGATCTGTTGGATCAATATAGTAAATATTCGGCCGATCAAGTTGACACTTTGAGTTTACCATATGACTATCGTTCAATTATGCACTATACTTATAATTTAAGTTTAACTGACCCGAAATCAAGAACAATAGTACCTATACCAAACAACCAAAATAAAAACTTACTGGTGACAAATGATAATTTAGAACTCAGCAATGGAGACATAGTTGCTACGAAGCTTATGTATCAATGTTCCAGTAATATTTACAAACAAAATTTATTTGATCTACTTTTTTACACTGTAAAAATTTTTAATCCGCGATGTGGTGTAAATGATTTGGTGTTAAAATTTTTTTAACACGGCCGCTGTGTAAAATTTTCAATTACTTCGACACTAAGTATTTAATTTTTATTCTAAAATAATCTTCAACGATAATAATAACAAGGTACGGCGGGCAAAACAGGGTACCCCCAAAATTTTATAAAAAAAAAAAATTATTTTTTAAAAAATATTTTCAAACATTCCAAAATCAATTTTGTAAATATAATTGAGCATTGTTTTGAACTTTTTTTTTGTCAAACTTGTCATAAAAGTTTGAACTTCAAACATTGGGTGGTGTCCGCAAAGGTGTACCAAGAAAAAAGAACAGTAACTATTACTGTGCAGAACAGTAATCCAGTCAATTGAATAAATATAAGTATAGTAAAATATGCTTTTACTATTCTTAATCTTTCGCCCAAACACGCAAATTGACTGAATTACTGTTCTGTGCAGCAATGTTTACTGTTTTTTTTCTCCGTGTGCTGATTTCCGGAGAACTTACTTTATCATCTCTATTTTTTTTTATTTTGATTTTTACTTGTATCACTCATAGTGTTTTACAAGGGTCTACTTTTTATTTTTCGCTTCTCTTTGACTGTTTGTTTTCGCCCATTTCTTACCAACTAAGTCGCTTTCACTTCCTGAACATCCTTACTTGAACTTTCAATTTTTGAAAGTAGGCGCTCAAAATTTTTTTTTTCTACTTTTTGATTCTACTACTTTTTATTAGACGTCGGCTTACTTCAGCATCATGTTAAATTAAAATTAATATAAACTTTTCGAGATTTTACCCAAAGTTGAAATTTTATCGAAATTAAAATTTTTATTTCCAAAATTCGAATTTTCTTAAATGTTCTGTGCTGATAAAAAATTTCTGTTAAAAATGTTGATGTTTTTTGCCAAAAAGGATTTTTTTTTCAATGTTTGAATGTTTGTTTTTATGTTTAATAATAGTCCTGTGTATTGTGGAAGTGATTTCCACATTTTTTTAAAATTAATATTTTCATAACATTATGGGAACGGTTCCTATAATGTTATAGGAATGGTTTCTATAATTTATAGGAAGTATTCCCATAAATTATAGGAACCATTCCCATAATGGTATGGGTATCATTCCCATAATTATAAGAACTATTCCTATAATTATGGGTAACGTTCCTATCATTATAGGAACTGCTCCCATAATTTATAGTCGTCATTCCTATACTGGTATAGGATGAAATTTCACAAAATTATAGAAACCATTCCCATAATATTCTTTCTGTGTAGTGCTGTAACCTATATATTATGTGATAATTTTTTACTACAGATTATATTATGAAATAAATCACTCACACCGTGTTAAAAGTGCACCACTTGACATTTTACACCGTGCAGACCGTGTAAAGTCCTCGGGGACCACTTTCACACCAAAAATTTTTTACAGTGTAAAAAGGTTCTCATAATAGCCTCAATAATGAAATCAAACTAATTATTACTTCAGGTTGTGGAAAAATATTATATGAGCCTAATGGTACATTTGAGCAACCAATTAATAACAATGACGTTACACTAAATGATGTTGAACGGTGTGAATGGAGAATTAAAGCAGCTGAAGGCGAAAGAATAAAACTCAAAATCATATCATTGAAGATTTATCAGACTTACAACTGTTTATTCGATTATCTGGAAATTCGTAACGGAAATTTGCCAAACAGTACTTTTTTAGGTATATATACTTTTAGTTAATAAAATTTCCGTATTACGGCAGGCTATTTATGCACTTAGAAACTCATGAGCTGCTTGTAGACATTCCGTTTTGTAGAATGTAATATAAATTATTATTATGAAACATTCTTAATAAAATTTTTGTAAAAAAGAACACTATCAATTTAAAGGGGAATTCGTATATTTATTGATTCATCTTTTCTTTCAACTATTTTAATTTACTGAAAAAATAAATATAACTTTTTAATAATTTAGGTCTGTCTAATATTGATGGGGTTTTTTCGATTTTAGTTTGCTGTACTGAAAAAATAAATGTGATGGTTATCGTAACCATCTGAAGTATTGCTAATGGTAGATAGTTGTCATAAAAAAATGTATCGATAACTTGACAATACTAGATTGCTGCATTAATTATCTTCAATTTCAAATAAAAAATTGTCAATTTAACAATATTCTTTGGTTATGTTCCCCATACTTGGTATTACAGCAATCCGGATTGTAAATATATCAATACGAATTGTTAATATAGCAATACATATTGCCGGAGCAACCATCTATATAGATAGTTCCTTAATAAAACATTTTATGGGTAAAATAGCAATCTAGCCTTTACGCAAATAAAGTATTGCTATATTAACAATCTACAATTTTCCAAACTTTAGATGGTTACTATAACCTAATGGTATTGCTATTACAGTATAATATTTTTTTTTTTCAATGTATCAATATATACTAATATTTTGATAATTACACGGAAAGAAAAATATCGTCAGAATGATTATCCCATGTATCCTCAAATGACGTATCGTCAGAATAACGATTCGTATACCTAATCTAAAAATACTCACATTTTAATTAAACAATCTATAGTACCGATAATTTAAAGTTATACATTTAGGTTAGGATGAGTATTCATTTATTTAATTTAAAAATACGACAAATAGACTTTGTAACGATATGTAGTTTCGTTGATATAGGTATCTGTGTCGTCAGCGTGAGGATCCCTATAGCTAAATTGGCTATACGTATCATCGTTCTCGGTTGTCGGATGCCTAAATACAGAGTTTGCGCAATAGTCATATCAGAGATTCATGAAATGCCTAAAATAAGGATACGGATCGTCACTGTAAGGATACTCTGTATAGCTGAATTGGCTATACGGCGTATCGTTAAGTAAGTTGACTATACAGCGTATAGCCAGAATGATGATACAAATACTCATTCTGACGATATTTTTCTTTCCTTGTATTATAATTCATATGATAACTAATTAAAATTATTTTTATTAATACCAATTTTTTTTCTAGCACGTTACTGTGGTGAAGTAACTGAACGCATCATAATTGGTGGTAATTTTTTACTAGTTACTTATGTGAAAATGAGTAAACAAAATATTCTAAATACCTTTAAAGCTGAATACGAAACTATTTGTCATCGGATTATTGATATCAAAAATGATACTTTTTATAATTTAGAATCACCTAATTATCCTGAAAACTACAAATCAAACAAACAGTGCTACTGGAATTTCATTGCACCAAATAATCATCGGATAGTAATGAAATTTAATTTCTTTGAACTCGAAATGAGTGAAAAGTGTACGAAAGATTATATTCGATTTTTTGACGGCAGTTATTTAAACTCTTCTATGATTGGAATCTACTGTGGCATTAACAATGATACTTTGGAAATTACTTCGACAAAAAACGAGTTGTCCGTTTTGTTTTCTAGCGATCATCTGATTGAGGCAGCTGGGTTTTCAGCGTCTTTAATTGCTGTACTTAATGAAAATTAATCATCCATTAAGGATGGCCGTTAAAATTACAGTTTAATTTTTAATTATTCACTCCGCTCGGAGTGAAATTCACTCCGAAGGGAAGTTTTCGCAGAGTAGATAATTTTTTATTAACTTAATTCATCCGGAGTGAAATTCACTCCAGAGAGGAGTTTTAAGAAAATAATTAATAAAATATAACTCCACTTAATATAATCGAACTAAAAACTCGTGTATAAAATTACTGATCAGCTGATACGCACGCACACACCCACACACATATTCGGACACACACATGCACACTCAATCACGCACTCGCACACACGCGCACGCACACATTCGAGCACATTTGCACACACGCACATCTTTGCACGAACGCCCGCACACACACAAACTCATTTTCACACACATACGCACACACGTACACGTGCACACACTCGCACACATTCGCACACACGTACACATTTGCACACCCGAACACACACACACACTGTTTAACGGTTTAATATAAATTGAAATAAATTTATTTAAGTATTAAAACTCCGGACCGGAGTGAAATAAAATCCGCGTCACTCCGCCAAAAAAAACTCCCCATTCACTCCGCATGCGGAGTAATTTTTTTTAAAACTCCGAAACTCCGAGTGGCGGAGTGAATTCGGATTTAATTTCACTCCGAATTCACTCCGGATTCACTCCCAATTTTTTACAGTGTGAATACTTGGAAAGTTAATTCAACAGAAAATAAAATGTTTGTTTTATATGAATAAATATTAATACAGTCGAGTCGCGTTATAAGTCCGCTTAGTGTCTCTCTCATATTAACGCGAGTCTGGTTAAAAGAAAAAGACACAAGACGGACTTATAACGCGATTCGACTCTAAAATATTTAAGCGGCTGAGGCAGCCGTTCGGCACGCACGTGACTCGGGCGATCACCGAAGTTAAGTAGCATCGAGCATAATCACTACTTGGCTGGGTGTCCGCTTAGTCACACGTCGGGTTCGAACGAAGGTCTGTGATCGCTAGGCGCGGGATGAAGATCCAGTGATCGGTAAAATGGGAATTTTATCGATCACTAGAGCTTCACCCAAACAGAACTGTACTGACAATGGTTTTCTCTGTGGTTTCCCTAGCCACTGCACCTCTATTGCACAAGGGAGGTTGCAGGGCATCACCGTAATGATGCAGTACAGTATAAGCACAAGTCGGGCCACAACCGCACAACGGAAGGCAGAGGAGAAGTAAAGCAGTTTGCGATATAAAGGCAAAAAGTGTAAAAGGTCGTCATTGCGGTTATACACTAGAAAACAATTAAAAAAAAAATTAATAAAATATTTTATAGCAATAGGATAATAGAAAAAGGTTGTTTCTCTGTTATTTTTGTTATACCGATGCATCAATAATTTAGCTCTAAAGAGTATGATTGTTAAAAAAAAACGACTTATTTGTTTATTAAAGAGAAAATTTGTTAATATATAAATTATAAATATTTTTTTTTACACACGTTGGTTTATTTTTCGAGTTTCCGTCAAGTTCCTCTTGATAGTAAATACAGAATTTCCTCTCCCAATTCTCTAAGCCACATCTTGAGCCCTCAATTTCACTAGAGTAAAAGCTCAACGAAAAGCGTGATAAAATGGCTTCTTATTCTCGCGTTTATATTCAATCTCAAGGCGATTTGGTAGGCGCAAAGGGCTTCATCTGAAACACGTTAGTCGGCATTCACCACTCCTAACACATATTTATACATCTATGTATGTATCGAGGTGTATGTATCTATATATATATATATATATATATATATATATATATATATATATATATATATATATATATATATATATATACAACAAGGAGAGAAGGGAGTAAATCGGTTTCGATGCATTATGTAGTATCTTCTTGATCCTCTGTAATGCATCTATGCATGGACTTGAGAGATGTCCTGCCATTTTGAAGACACACTATTCTCCTGTGTATCATAATCTGTACGTTAATTTTGGATAATTAAAATTTTATTGCTTAATCATATTAACTAACCATTGCTGTATACGAAAATCATTTTAGTACTTTCAAATCAATTTAAAAAAAAATTTATGACATAAATTTAAATATAAAGTTGAATTGAATTGAATTAATTATCACGCCTCAACGTATAGTTGTATGCTAAATGCAACCACGTTTCGCACTCAGCTTGATTACTATTTACATAAAAGATCTGGCATGCCAAAACAATCAGTTTCATCAACAAATTGCTACATTACATTATACTTTATTTCATTATTATTACATCAGTTTTACGGCTCTAATTTAATTGTAACTTCTCAATTTATTGAAAAAAAAAAAAATAAATATATTTTCCATTTTATCACTTCAATAATAGTTTCAAATTAAACTTCGAAAATATAAAACATTCTAGTTGTTATCTTTTATTAATTGAATAAAGAGTGTTAAGAAATATATAAACTTTTGAAATATAATGGTTATGCCAAAATTTTTCCGTAGAAACAAATATAATAGTTAGATTTGAATGAATCCGGGTCAAAAATAAAACTTAGTTTCAACTCAGTTTGCCGAGTTTAAATTTAGAGCCGTTTTTCACAAGACAAACTCGATTGTTTTTTACAGAGATATGAAATACGTCAAGCTGTCGTCTTGATTTCGACTTAACGACGAAGAAGGCTAAATCAAGTCGAAAATGAGTCGGTTCAAACTTATTCAACTTAAATTATAAGACGAAAAAGTAAAAACTGAGGTGAAACGCGGAAAACACATTTTATACTAATAAGTACTGCTTGCTTTTGACTTGGTTCAGCAAATCAAAAATAAGGTGAACGACTGTCGGGCTCGAAATGAAGACGACTAAGTTCAAACTAATATAAAAAAGCTCTAAAAAAATCAAGTTTTATTTTTGACCCGGGTAAATCTCAAGAAAGTCATATGCATATGACTTGCTAATGAGCAGGATTCTATATAATTGGCTATCCTACTTTGAATCAACTGTCAATTGAGGATGTAACTTTATATCAAATATATCTAAACTGATATGAATTAGTAATAGATTTGACTTATTCTGTTTTGTTATTAATGGTAAGTAAAACTGAAGATAAAGTATCATGGTTTCTTTGTTATACATATACATATATATTGCTTTGGCTCGGTTTTGGACTAGAAGTATATAGTATAGCTTGTATATAATATAATGTTGCGCGTACCACCAATAAATAACAGTCTTGTGTACCACCGAAATCCACTCTATTCACTATATACGATATACCTGTACTAATACTACATAACAGCCAAGTATACTAAGTACACACACATCATAACCATTTACCATGATATATAATAGGCTATTAACATAATAAAAATTAAAATAAGCTTGATAATTATTTTTTCACATTGTATATTAAATTCGCTATTGCGATTCAATTCTCAGTAATGTCTTTTACTAAGAATAAATTATAAAATAAAAATTAAAAAATTTTTTTTTGCACCAAATACTAACAGTGTTTGATGGTTGCGTCACAAGGTAAAAAGATAAGACATGAGCGATGTTGGTAAAGATAGCGTATCTTTATTACCTTTCACAGAAACGTAATGTCAACGTTACACATTATATTTGTATACATATATATAATTTTATCATACCTACATCATGTTTAGTACTGTCGAATGACTGTAATCTTTATGTTTTATGGTCACCAATCAAATAAATATCAACGTTTATTAGGTGAAAAAAAAAAAAAAAAAAAAAGAAATTAAAATGAAAAATAAATTACTTGCAGTTAAAATTTTTTTATCGGTATTTTAAATATATCACGACATTAAGATCATATTTATTTGTTCATTTGGATGTGTAATAAAATTTTAAACATCTTTAAAATTTTTTACGACTACTTCCTTTTTTTTCCTTAATTTAACCCCAGCTATTTTTTTAAGGAATGTTGTTACTTCCCCTCAGTAAGTTAGTATGCAAGTGGTAACACCATAAATCACTTTAATAATTGCTTCATTAAATTATATTATTTATTTTTATAAAAAAAAAAAAAAAAAAAAAAAAAAAAAAAAACATCCATATTTACATTTTTTTTTATTGAAATATGACAATAAAGTTGATTATAAATTTTTGTAACAAAACGTAGATATGAATGGCATCAATTATTATTAATTATGAAAACATGACTAATATGTTTATACAAAATTACCGAAAGAACAAGGGAATAAAATTGCTGTTTTTTTATGGCAATGACGTATCTGGGGTATTAGAATTTTTTTTAGGGTTTATTTTATGTCTCTTTACTCTATATACTTTTTTTATGTATTAAAGCTGCTTTAATTACCGTAGCATTTAAAGAGTAAACAAAATGAGAGAGATAAGATTGATTTGTTCTGAAAACGTTAATTTTTAAATCAAAAGATTTCGTATTAAAGAAAAATAAAAAGTAGTTCTAGTCCAAGTTGTGAGTAGCAACTCGACATATTCACGACATCTCATCGGATTTTATTGGCCAAGTAAATCCTCAAATCTCTATACTACGTCTCGGGTTCATATCGTTGCTGAGGGACCAGAGTATGGTACCGGAGAGGACGACCCTTCGCATTACGACGTCTTCGTAAGCCTAAGCGACACACATTCCATCCGATCCCTTACTTCTAGTAGACTACACTCTACATTTACTGCGATTACTACTACTACTACTACTACCACCATTATACTCCTGTACTGTACTATAGGTATAATATATCTTTAACCAGATACAGTTTTTAGTTGTAAACAAAATTGAATTTACTACTATTCAAAATAAAATTGCTGAAATATTTTGTTTTGTTTTCTTCCTGAAAAAAAAAAAAAAAAAAAAAAATCAACATAAATTTGAATTTTATGGATCAACGTTTGCCTTTTTTTTTTTTTTTACATATAACATATTTTTGAAATATTTTACTTCATTTTTTTTTTAACTTCCCGCTAAGAAAATTGTAAATTTTCAAAAATTCGGGAAGTTATTGATTTCAGTCCGATTTTCGAAAATCGAATTTCTAAGAGATCTTGACGTTTTGAGGTTCTAGGAAGCTATCCTGACTAATTTCACGATGATGTCCGATCACTTATGCATTTGTATATCTATATATTTAGTAGAATTTAGTAAATATAGATTTACAAATACATGGAGTGATCGGGTACTAGTTTCTTGACCGGGTACTAGGTCTTTTACCTTACGCTGAAAAAATTTCTTCATAAAATTCAGATAAAAATTAAAGTGCCACTTATAAAGCTGGAATAACTAATGCCAATGGAATTTTACAGTGCTTTCTATGAAATATATATATCTATAACATGTTTTAAGACATTATACTTTATGAAGAGCACTGTTGAAAATCCAATTGACGCTGGTTGGTTCCAGCTCTACTGAACACTGAAAATTTTATGTAAATTTTTACCATGTAAAAAACTCATTTACAATCTCTAGAGAATGTATAATTTTATAAAAAAAAAAAGTTTTCATGCAAAACAAATTTTTGTTATTTTCAAATTCTGCAAGATTTATAGGGAATGTACACGCTAAAATAAATGCTAACTATTATCATCTTGCAATAGGGAATGATTACCATATTGTATGTGATAACCCCTATCATGCTTTCATAATGTTAAGTATTCGTTTTTTGTATAGTAAATATTTACTATTGCCGACAATCATAGCTACCATCTAGATAGTAATATTTCTTATAGCTGAAAAATTTATAAATTTTGCTTTCTGAGATAGTAATGATTATCATCTCAGATAAGAATGCTTACCATCTCTGATAGGAAAAATTAACATAAAAGAATGAAAATCTTTAAAATGTAACGATGGAAATAGTTAATTCGTTGAATTGGGAGCAATTGCCACTTTTTTTAAGCGTGTATTTTATATATTATTAAAGATCACTAAAGAATTTCAAATTTTTCTGAACATAATACTTAGGATATTTTCATGCGAACATTAAAAGTTCATATTGCGAGATAAAATTTTTAGGAAATTAAACAAAATTTGATTTTCTAATAATTCTAAGATTTGGAAAATCTTGAGCAACCTCAAAAAAAAAATAAATATTTCAAACGTAATATATATAACCATAAAAATATTATAAATACAAATATATGGAAACATAATAATAAATAAAATTTTAAAAAACATATGTGTAAAGTATGACAAAGTATGAACATATGTATAATCCTTTAGCAAAGTTAAGTAGTTGACTCTTAAATTATTATCCTCTTTTCCTATCTCTCTTAGCATTATCTCACTTGAGAATATAAGTATAAGTGCCAAGCGTCCACCTAATGGCGAGCATAGGGACCGTAATATCATCGTAATAGGAATAATGTTAACGTACAACGTTAGTGTGCGGCATATAATGTACGTTAAGTTAAGTTTAGCGTATGCGACTAACATGGGGATCTCAAACCATGCCGCCAACCGCTCGCTTGAGAATCTCACCCTCTGTTTTTTTCTTCACACTGCTCACCTACTTCATACATACAGTTCGACTGTGTGAGGTAGGGTGCATAATTTATCGTTCTACACCCTCGACTGTCGCCTAATGCAATACGTTACGACCTTCCTATGCATGGAAATTCTGCAAGGTTATCGCCACTCAACCGATAATCGAGGGTTATTACGTAACTGATGTCGATTACCAGTTATCGTCTATTAAGTGACGATTTGTATTTTTAGGGACAATAAATATATAAATTACATTATTAGTTTCATAAATTAAGTTATTATTCATACTACAAAAATTTAATAGGGGTCCCGAGTCAAAATTAAAACAGTAGTTTGAGCCTCCAAAGCCTCAGTTCTTTTGATGTTGGACTTGCCGCTGAATGTAATATGTTATTTAAGTCCTCGATGCCCTAAAAGTAGCCTATGAAGGAGTAAATCACCTTTTTAAAATGGTATTTTAACCCTCTAAGGCCTACTATATATTTTAAAATGCTACTCAAGTCCTCAATACCCTAAACTAAGCGCATGGAGAACTTGATCACCTTTTTAAAAAGATGTTTTAACCCTCCAAGCCCTACATACTTTTAATCTATAACTTCGAATGAGCTTAATTCTTTAGCATGATATAATTGTTATAATAATATCTGCGTTTTAAATACATAAAGATATTTCCAATTGATCGTGAGCGTCTGAGTAGCAGTGCGGCAGTGGTTGTGCTTCATATTCGTTAGGTCTTGGTTTCGAATCCCGGCAGCAGCAGATTATTTTTCAGCCGTTGTTTTAAATTTCTTTGGTAGTTTCCGTTATCCAATACATCATTTGCATTTATTGTTCACATAAAATAATTAATTAATCATATACCAAGTCAAAGGTTCTAATTATTCAATTCGAATTTCGAATGACAGTACTATTCTATTCGAACGCCTACTTGTATAACTTTTAGCTATTATTATTAATTTTTAAAATTTTATTATTTTTCAACTCACAACAAAACATTTATTACTAAGAAATTATTTTTTGAATTTTTAAATTTCAAATTTTTTTCGATCATGGTGGCCATTTCTAATTAGTGGTCCCTTTTCCCTTCTGTTTCTTTACCAATTGTACGCGATCCGAAGAGAGTCTCTCGATCTATAAATTTAGGCTCTGGAGGCTTGTTTTACCTTTTTAAAAAGATGATTTGAACCTAAACTTGGTAAAAGTGGACAAAGTTACCACGTATAGGTTCAAATCACCTTTTTAATGCATGGATCTTCATATTCTAAAAAGATGATTGAACCTCCTTACCCTCATGTAGCATTTGGAGGCTCAAATTACCTTTTTAATTTTGACTCGAGGAGTTGATAAAAATTTTATCCATTCATGTAAATCATTTGTCTGTTTAATATCATGAGTTATTTATAAATTAATTATTAATTATAAGGACAATCGGTGATTTTTTTTAAAGATGAAAGATGTTCTGGTTGAAATTTCTTGACATTTTCATCAGTTGGTCTTGGACCCATTGCTAAATTATCCTGACTTATTTCAAGATGATATCCTTCGGGCCCTGACACTGTCCAAGTGACATTCAAAATCTGATCTTTAGTTCCCAGAGGTGTAGGATTTGAATATTTAGCAAAATTAGTCCACATTCTTACTAACTTATCTCGATTAATATTGAATGGATCTTGAGGATCAGTTGGATATTTAATGTCTGAAAAGTACCATATATATGCCAAATCATCACCATGAGCAGAACCTAATACGTATTTAAAGATAATTTTATTTGTTAAACTAAAGAGTTAAAATGGGATTAATTATAAATTACTATTTACCATCAATTGTGATTCCAAACAACGATTTATGTCTAGATGTACTAGAAATAATGGAATTACGATAATAGTAGACTGGAACATATTTATGCATTAACTGTTGCTTACTATCTATTGCACTGATATAATAAGCATCAGAAAGATTCTGAAATTTAATAAATAATTGGGAATAATTCGTTTATTTTCATATTCAGGGGGTCGGGGGAGGGGGGGGGGGTACTCCCAAAATTTTATAAAAAAAACACTCTAAAATTACTTTTGTAAATATAATTGAGCATTATTTTGAATTTTTTTTTATTAAACTTTTTCAATAGTCGAAAAGTATTGATGACTTGTTTTATGATAAAAACAATTAAAAAAATTTTTTTTTCTTCCTTTATATCCAATAATTATGTAAAATGTAAGTTTTCTTTATGTAAATTACTTATAAAAAAAATATAATTTATTTAATATCCAGAAATGTCTTACATTTTGCCTGCAAAAATGAAAATTTTTTTTCTTTTAACGGCAACTGTAAATTTTTATGAGTCTGAATGTAGCAAACATCAAACAAATTTTAAATTATAAATAAATAGAGTAAATAATTTAAAAAATAATATTTATAAAAATTTACTTATTAATTTTTTAATTTTTTAAATGCGCATTTTTTTTAAATTTTATTTTATCGATTATTAACTCTATTTATTAATAATTTAAAATTTGTCTGATGTTTGTTACATTCACACATAAATTTTTTCTATTTACTTTGAATGTATTCTATTTTAATTGATATACATAAAAAAAAAAAATAAATAAAAAAAAAAAAAAAAATTAAATGTATTTGAGTTTCGAAGCCTTAGTATGTCCATCAGTACCACATTTTGCCCCCGCCTCTCCCCTATAGAGAAAGATAAATATATGTATTACTCGAATTATTTGATCGATTGCATCATCAATAATATCGCTGAATATATTTTCGGGTAGTCCACCAGAAATATTTGAAAGAGTTTGAATTAAATTAGTAGGAACGTCTGCAGCAATTACTCCAGTCGTAGTATGTATTTTTTTAACACCGTCTTTTAATTGTATCAGAGCTTTGAAGATAAAAAAAATATAGCAGTAGAAGAAAAATAAACAAATTTGAAAATAATAATAAGTAAATAAATACGTTTTAGGAAAAGTAGAATTTCTTGCGACATAAATCCTGCCATGTGAGGTACTCGATTGAACTGACCAGTTTTAAAATTCTCAACGAAACATTTCGTTATGAATGCATTGTCACCAGCAATATTTTTATCTTCAATTACTGGCTTAAAAGGTCGGAAATTCTAAATAATTTATCGAAAAGTTAGAACTTATTGAGGTGAGACTATGAAATTAATAAATAAAAATTACTAAAGAAGTCATTTTTTCAGTCGCTTTGACAATATTTTCAGCGGATTCTTTTTTTAGCATTCCAAGGAGTTCTGTCTTATCATTGACTGTGTAACCTAGATGTTTGGCAAGTTGGTAAGCATAAAATTCATTTTGAGACGAAGTAGCAAAGCCCCAAAAACATAATGATGACCCACTCATGCAAATAGATCGATGGAAAAGATCTAAACCAATAATGTTACATTGTTATTCTATTCAATAAAGATGGAATGATTTTTTACCTCGTGAAGATTCAGAAAGGATATGAAAATCAATGGCAGCTGCACCAGTGCTCTCTCCAAAAATAGTTACACTTTTTGAATCTCCGCCAAAATATTTTATATTTTTCTGCACCCATTTGAGTGCAAGAACTTGATCTTTAAGTCCGGCATTGCCACTGGCATCTGAGAGATTCAGTGATAGAAAACCCAAGGCACCAAGACGGTAGTTCATTACCACAACCACAACTTCATTTTCAATAAGATTGTCGGGACCAAATTTTTTAATACTCGATGAGCCCTGTTTGAAGAGACCACCGTGAATCCATACCATTACTGGTAAACTTTCATTATAACTAGAAAAATTTGTTTGCGGCGTGTAAACATTTAAACTCAAACAATCTTCTTCGCCAATTACTTCTTTGCTAATAGAGTCATCTATTTGAGGACATGGAGTTGCTTCGGTAGTTGCTTGGAAAACATCTTCCCATGCTTCAGCTTCTTGTGCTGGCTAAAAACTTGCCTATATGAAAAATTTATAAATTTTTTTTCTCCACAAAATTTTACCTTAAATCGATTAATTCCGATTGGTGGTTTTCCGTATGGTATTCCACGAAATGATGAAAATTTAATTTTTTTATTTACAGAAACTAAAATTTCACCTTGTACGGGTCCTTTCTCTGTTTCAATTACACTTGTAAGCTCAGCATTTACCGAAATATTATTTATTACAATAGAATTTGAAAAAAATAATACTAAAGAAAATATTACTATCATTTTAAATAATGTATATCAACACGCTACACTTGTTCTCTATAACTGAAGTTAAAATTTGCAATCGACCACAAAGTATCGCCTTAGTGATAAGTGTTCTTATCAATAAATGTCAACTGGTAGTGTGTTTAAACTCAAAAGTATCGTTTGCTATTTCACTGGACTAATTATAACATTAATATCCAGTAAAAATTTTATTTCTATTTTTATTGAATGTTCATATAGAATTTGATTAAGGAGGTTCGACCGAAACTAGTGAGTCAAAGTAGTGTTTGAATTTTTTTGTTTCTTAAATTATCTTAATAGTTATAAAAATTAATTGTTTTAATTAATAATAACATAACGAATTCATAAATTAATATTTATTACTTATTTAATTAAAGAAAGTAATGGAATGATTTGGTTATTTTTGACTCATATAATTTAATAAAAAAATTTGGCAACAGCGCGTTCTAACTTCTTACACATAAATATTCAAATTAAAGCGGGAAAAATTTATTTGTAATTTCGTCTCTCTTATTAATGTATTTCTACCCTCATTTTTTCTCTCAGCTGCTTCCGCGACGTTGCCAAACCCTCAATAATATGTATCTACGTCGATGAACGAGATTAAATAATAAAGTTTAACTTGAATTATTCAAATAATTACAACGATAACACTATATTGTTAAAATCTTATCATATTTTAAAAATATTCGTTTATGTCATGTGGTTTTTATTTCTTAAACTTGGGAGGTTAATAATGAAAAAAATCAAATAAGTCATGACGGGAGCTTGTCCGCCATAAGAGCCTGTGTATAAGAACTTTGAAAACGTCATTTCTTAATATATTTTTTTCTAAAAAACTAGACGGTGGATCATATTCAAATTTTGAGAATACATAGATAAAGTACTTTTTTACATGTATACTATATAAGTTTTAAATCTTAAAGCTGGAAAATTCTTTTTACATTAGATTCAGTCGAACCTTCTTAAGAACCATACACAGAAAAAAAAGATTTCTTGACGTAAGAAAAATTTTGCATTATGAAGTGAAAATGAAAATTTATTTAAGACTAGGAAAAACTTTTTGGCGCAAGATATGTTTTCCTGCCCCAAACAGTTTTTTCTTGATTCAAGAAAATTTTTTCTCACCCCAAAAAACTTTTCATTTCTTATTCACAGTGCAATAAATTTCTCAGGACAATTAAAAATTTTTTGAGCCAAAAAATCCTTTTCTTCTATGTACTTATGATTTTTTTCAATGCAGATGATAATATTTTACTGAACCCAGAAGAAAAAATGAACTTTTTCACGGCCAAATTTTGTTTTTATTTTTAAGATTCTTTATCTTATTGATAAAATGATTTAACAATTTTATTATTTATACAAGTTATAAAATGTTGATAGTTAAAGTATAGTTTTAAAATTTTAATTTTTTTAAATTACAAACATTGAAAACTATAATAATGCATTCAAAAATTTTTTTGCTATCAAAATCTAATTTTTTTTTCTTGGGGTGGAAAAAAATTTTCTTGAGCCAAAAAAAATTCTTTGATACGAAATCAAAATGTCATGCCAAGAAATTTTTTCCAGTCTTAAGAAATTTTTTGTTTTCGTTCCACTAAGCAAAATTTTTTTTTGCACCTGGAAATTTTTTTTTTCTGTGAAGATCAAAATTTTTTTTTGATCTCTGAAAATGCAATTAATAAATAATAAATAAGACATATTGTAGAATAGAATTGGTTTTTATTGTGACTAGATTACAAACGGTGTCTATAATCGAATACTAAATAAAAATCAGCATTCGACCAAGAAACGTACACACAAATGAGGGAAGATGATGTCATTTAAATGATAATTATTTATTTATTTATTGTAATTCTCACACATTTATTTCAGGATATGTGAATTTATTTCATTTCATTCGACTTATATATTCGTACGTCACGGGGATTCATACAAAATAGCGGTCGCTTAAATTTTTACTTAGACACTATACAATTCTATTTATTGGATCGCGTTACAACTTTATAATATTCATTTACTTTTTTATTTTTTTTATCACACTTTAAAATTACTCACTTCAACTTACTCTCGCTTCCTTATTTATCAGCAGCAAGACGTGAAATTTATTTTAAAGTATCACAAAAAAAATATATATATTTATATATTTATAATTTATTTTAGCTTTTTATTTTTTTAAGTATACCGAATATCGTTTACATCTACAAACTATTTCATATTTATATAACGTACAATATTATTGATTAACGATTCTCATACTCTGTACACGGCACTCTGTCGATAGAATTTATTCCATCGATAAATGCCAAAAAAAAAAAAAAATTATATTATACTTTTACTCAATCTACTATTTTATTTTATTAATATTAATTTTTTATTTGTTTAAATCATTATAATTTTTTTGGTATTTGCTGAATTACGTTATCATTATCATTATTATCATTTAAATGTTATACAATTTATATTTTAATTTAATTCGATTAGATTAACGAGTTCGTACAATTAATATTTACTATACAAATATCTACAAAGTATTTTTAAATTACTGATTACAATTACACGAATTACTTTTACCAATTACAATAAATCATCTAAGATTAATTCGATAAGTCAAATTATTGCACAAAACTTTGGTCTAAATAATCTCAATTTCTGATTGCAGTTAAAAAAAAAATAAATCCAATAAAATAAAAAATATCTTTATAAAATAGATGCAACAATTAAAAAAAAATTGATAAAAATATTCGTGTAGTAAAATAATTTTAATAATAATAATAATAATAATAATAACCAGTAATCACTGATTGCGATTATCATCCCACGTGAGGGACAATGACTGTGACCCAGTCGCGATGGAATTATTAGTCCAAGAGTCGAATAAAGTCGACCAGTATCCAGCAGCCGAAGTGGCAGCATGTTGCCAGTATCCAGGAAGTCTCCCGCCGTGGCCAGCAGTCGCTCCGCTATTCATACCGATACCCATCCCGAAGCTGCCTCCAGTAGTACCGGCACCGACGCTACCAGCGCCAGCACTGCTGCTACCGCTTCCACTGCTGCTGGCCATTAGATTTTCCGTGGCTGCACTAGCGCTGAGTATCATGCGGTCATCGTTTATCTTGTGGTCCACCGTGGTGTTGTCCTCGTCATACATGAGGTAGTGCTGCTGGGATGTCGTAGACGAGGGCGTCGACGATAGCATCGGAGACGCGGCGGACCTCGGCCTGGGTCACTCGGACCCTCTCATTGGATTATGCGATTCCGTTGGAGTCTGATTGTTACAATTGTTGGGTTGTGATGATCCACCGACTTGGCTATTATTACTATTACTATTATTATTATTATTATTATTGTTGTTATTATTATTACTATTATTATGATTAGGATTACTATTATTATTAGTATTATTATTATTATTATTATTATTATTATTATTGTTATTGTTATTGTTGGTATTATTATTAATAGAACCAGTTGCCGAGTGATGGGGGCTGGAGGCAGCCCCCACCTCACCTCAAACTTGGGCCCGAGCAGTCGCGTTATTATGATCAGTGCCAGGTGAATGTGGATTACCAGTATTACTAGTAAGTGCATATTGACACGCACTTAAACCACCACCAGAGGAAGCTCGTGAACTAACAGGACTAATGCTACCAGCACCACCACCGGTAGTACCTCCAGTACTGAATGAACTCGCGGATCCATATTCGCTGGAATGCTGTTTAGCTTTTAATCTTAGTGAGGTGATACTACTATTCATTAGGGTACAAGGCTCAGGTGGACCAGTAGCACGATGATGGGGTGTGTAGACTGAGGGCCCGTATGGATGGGGTGCTGCTGGTGCTGCATAAGGACACGCGGCACTTGACGCTGCTACTGGTGATCCTGCCACTCCTAAACCCGAACCCATTCCGGGAAGCATTGAGGTCGCGGCTTGCCCAACGGACATTGACATTCCGCTGACATGACTGCCGGCTACAGAGGTCGATGTATTAAAACAGTTCACTGGTGCCACTTGAGCGTGGTGATGATGGTGCGAGGCCGTTGGTACCACTGTGCCTAAATGGTTCACCCATGGAAAACTCTTGCTGCTCAATGGCGATGGCACTTTTGCAGCCCAATTGTTGTACGAACTGTAAGAACTATACATCGCGTCGACATCAGCTCGCCCGATGAAACTGTTCAGGCCTGCGGTGCTGAAACCAGTCTTGAAATCCGCTGCCGCTGCAGCTGCGGCTGCATTCGCTGCGTTGCGCTCACGTTTTCGCCACTTTGCGCGTCGATTTTTAAACCAAACCTGCAAACATATAAATTCATACTTTTGTTATTATTTTTTATATAATCAGAATTTTTATTTAGTTAAAAATATGCGTGGAATTATTTTTACATGGAATTAGAATCGCGCATGGAAAAAAAAATAGTGGAAAAATTACAGTTTTAAATATCAGCAAAGTCTCTCTACTTTGAAACTGTGAAAATTACATTATTTCTGAGACGTAATAATAATTATGGTTGCAACAGGAATAGATCTGTAAATAACAATAGGAATAGACCGGTGGCTGTAATAGGACTAAGTCCTATAGCTGCTACAGGGCCATGTCCTGTTGCAGCCACAGTTCTTTTTTTCCGTGTAGATCAACGTAGATCTAATTTTTTCAAATTATCAATGTATATATTCATCTACACGGAAAAAAATATTGTGCTCACCACTCAACGGTATCGTGATATTCACTCTCCTCAGTTGGTTATACTTTGTATACGGAAAGGGTTGGTCTATCGAATCGTGATTATCGCGATCCAGACGGATCCCGAAATCATAAGATCGTTTTGTTATGGTAACGATCCGTTCTGTTATACACGGAGAAAAAATTATAGTAACTGTTCCTAGTACGTTTATGAAATATCATCCCATACCGTTATGGTAATGATTACTTGGGATTATGGGATATAGATCCATACTCTCTGAGAAAAGTTTCCATAAGTATGGTAACAATTCCTATCATTATGGTAACAGTTTCCATATCGCATGTGAAAGGATCATGGTAATGATTATCATACTCATAGGAATAGTTCCCATAAGCAAATAGGAGCCAATCCTATAACCACATTGTAACGGTTCCTAAGCATATATGGTAATGGTTACCATAATATTATGGGAATGGTTACCATAATATTATGGTAACCATTCTCATAATTTTCTCTCCGTGTAATAATGGCAAATGTCCATAAAAAATTTGAGGTTAAAATAGATGAATTTAACTTTTATAACTTCATTACACTTTTATTTTTGTTGGAATTAATAATTACATGCAATAAAAAATTATTATTTAATATGAAGAAATGTAATCAAGTAATAGAATATACGTAAATAATTGATGTAAATTTTTTATTTAATAATTTGGTTATGAGTGGTGGCGTTTGAGAAGTAGATCGCGATAATCACGATCTGTTTTGGTATGATATGGATACATTAACTGACAATCACTATACATTTAAGTATATTCACAATCCGTAAGATCATCATAATAAGTCTCTAGTGTTTCATTCATCTTGGTCTCTAAATCTAATTTTTTTTTCCCAAATAAAAATCACCTTGAATAAAAGTGGCATACACATTGCCATTTATTTTTGTATGACATTGCTAGTACATAAAGTTATTAATGATCAGACGGGTTTTTAATTAATGACGAAAACAATTTCGTTATTTAAAATTTGAATAATAAATAACTTTACAAAAAAAATTTAATTAATTTTGATATTATATTTTTTTTTCTATATTTTAAACAAACATGTTATAAAGTAAAGACAACGTATAATATAACCTTAGAGGAGTTGGTTACTCTCAATCCTGAAATATGACGGCGTTAATTCAAGGCGGCGTCGCAAGGAACGCTCGATACTATACGAGACCTCGTCAGCCGTTTCTACCCTCGGGTCCTTCGACCTCAACTTACTACTACTACTACTACTACTACTACAACTTCTATACAGCAGCACACTCTCTACTACTTAAACGTCTATACACTTGAGTGTACCATCGCTGCCACAACCACCATATTTATATACATGTATATCTAGTTTGTTACTTTCTTCCCTCCTTTCTTCTTTTCTTCATTATATTCCTTCCCTCTTTTTTTCTATTTATATATTTAACTGGCGAACGAACCCTCCATCTTACTACCCTCCAACAATTATACGGATGGTTGCACTCAGATACACGTTGCGCTCGCGTACGTTGTAAGTAAAGGCAACGAGCGATAAAAGCGACATGGATGAAGGCACGAGGTAAGTTAAATTATAGATAACAATAATGATGATAGTAATAATAACAAGAGTTAAAAAGTAATGACTGAAATATCGTAAACTATATTTTAACGAAATTTTTTCATGATCTTTAATGAGCTAATTAAAAATTCAATAACTTATTTAAAAAAAATTTCAAGCTCCTATGATTTTATTTTTTAAGAATAATTAGGGTCGAAGTGTCATTGTAATTAAAATAAAAAATGTAATTAAAATTTTTTTTAATATTTATAATTTTAAAATGAAAATTTAAATAAGGGAGGGAGGGGAAAGACGGGATACTTAAGAAAATAGTTTTCGGAAAGTCGAACACGTTAAATATTTTTTTTTTTTTTTAATAATGTTCAAAGTGAATAGAAAAAATTTTCATGTTTTACGGACAAAATGGAGTAGTCCCTAAAAAAGGTAAAAAAATAAAAATTCTAGAATTTAAATAAATTTGAGTAAATTAAATTTTCTTATAAGTAATTTACATGAAGAAAAATTACATTTCACATAATTGGATGTAAAGGAAGAAAAAAAAATTTTGATAGTTTTTATCATAAAACAAGTCATACACGAAGAGAAAATTATGGTAACAGTTACAATATATTATGGGAATGGTTCCTATGCTGCATGGTAACCGGCTTTTTTCAAATGTTGATTATAGGAACGGCACCCATATTTATTATGGTAATCATTCCTATAATTATGGGTATAATTCCCATATGGTATCGGAATAGTTCCTATGGGATCATGATAATCGTTACCATGTAACTATGGTAATGGTTAGCATAATATTATGGTAATTGTTACCATAATATTTAGAAATTACAATAAATTTTTTTTTTGTAATAAGCGTTTTTTTTGTATACTTAAAATTTTGTAATGTATAAAAAAAACGCTTCTTACAAAAAAAAAAAAAAAATATTATAATTTCTAAATATTATGGGAATTATTACCATGATATTGTGGTAACCATTACCATACTATTATGGTAATCGTTACCATAATATTATGGTAACGATTACCATAATATTATGGGAATGGTTACCATAATATTATAGGAATAGTTACCATAATATATAGGGCTTATTTCCATATACACTGAGGAACCATGACAATGTGGTTATAGGATTGGTTACTATTTGCTTGTGGGAACTATTCCTATGAGTATGGTAATCATTACTATGATTCTTTCACATGTGATATGGAAACTGTTACCATAATGATAGGAATTGTTCCATTACTTATGGAAACTTTTCCCAGAAAGTATGGGTCTATATCCCATAATCCCAAGTAATCATTACCATAACTGTATAGTATGATATTTCATAAACGTACTAGGAACAGTTACCATAATTTCCTCTCCGTGTAATATTTTCGACTTATACTTTTGATTTTTGAAAATTATTCAACAAAAAAAATTCAAAATAATGCTCATAATATTTGCAAAAGTGATTTGGAAATGTTTAAAAAACAAACTGATTTTATAAAATTTTGGGGGTACTCCATTTTACCCCTCCCTCTTCACATGAATTCGACGTTTAGGTAAATATTTATTATTAATAAAATAAATAATTGAAAACGAATAAAAAAAAAAAAACATTTTTAGTCAGTGAAATGAATAAAAATCAGTTATTGTTAATAATAATACTGCAATAAAAATAAATGTCGGTATCGTTTAAATATGTGGAAAATTTTTTGATAGCTGTATGTAAATAATGTTTTTGCTTACAAGCAATAAAACATAAAAGAATAACCATTAACTCTGTTCGCGTTATTTCACCTTACAGTTACTCAGCAGCGGAAGTTGCTGTAAGAGAAGTACCAGCAGTAGCGACGAGTGTGTTTTCATGAGACTTGAAAATCCGTTAGAGAGACATACGTACACAGAATGTAAGTGTACTACACTAGCAGAGAAGAGAATAGATGAGAAGAGAGGAGAGAAAAGATAAAAGAGAAGATAAAGAACAGAAGAAATACTGTGAGTATAAGAAGACAAAAGACAATGACAGTGTCGGAACTTGTGAGTGGAGTAAGAGTAAGCCAGTGAGACGAAAACAGAGATAGAGATGGAGACAAAGAAATGAGGTAGTGTAGAGAGCAGAAGGAAGATGCTACTGCTGGTGCTGTGGCACACGAGAATCAATAAACCCGAGGCAACATCGAGGCTCCCACCCGACGAGGTCGTGGGTTTGTACACGCGAAGCCGCGCCCATAAACTTTAACGGCGTCGCAAAATTTCACGATGGCCGTCGGTTACGTTGTTACCCTCTTTGATGAATTAACTTTCAAATCCTTACTCAGATATAACATGATAAATATTATTTACTAATTCTTATCTGGTATTTACATCATCTTCATTTATTACTTTATTTCATAACTAAATTATTTATTTTTTTACTAGTAATTAATATTTGTGGAGCTATACACAGAAAAAAAGGATTTCTTGGCGCAAGAAATATTTTCCATTATGAATTGAAGAGAAAAATTTTCTTAGGACTAGAAAAAATTTCTTAGCATAAGAATTTTTTTCTCGCCCTAAGAAAATTTATTTTTCAATTTATAGTGCAAAAATTTTCTTGGGGTGAGTAAAAATTTTTTGTGCCAAGAAATTTTTTTTTTTCTGTATAAGAAAACAAAAAAAGAGTAAAAATATCAAATGATTAAAAATTAATTTGTCTTAATTATTTACGACTAATGAAATAAAAAAAAGTATAAGAAAATGACAATGATGATAAGGTTTCCTGTGTGGCGTGACGGGAAGGCAATAAAACCTCATCAAATCACGACCCCCTTGCCCACGTAGTAAGCTTGTACACGGCTCAATCTATAGAAGCTTATATAACTGTAATGAGACGGTGGCCGGGCGTCTCATCAATCACTTGGACTTCCTCCTCATTCCCCATTACTCCTGCCCTTCTTGTACTGAGAGTTCACCCGGGCTGGCTAGTGTAGTGTATAGTATATAGATTGTGTGCTAGTGTATGTAACATGGCTGGCATACATGTCTGTGGTAAACTGTAGATACGTTATAGATGTCCAGACTACTCAGACCCATCAGTCGTGATCCGACGACTTAACGTCTCTACTGAACAATACAAGGTATTGTTTCCTCTTGCTCGCTCTCTCATCCACTTGCTTTATCCTGCTTACGTGATTTTATTGGCTTTTACGCTTTCTTTTACTACACACTTGTTCAGATTCTTTTGTCAGCTGGTTTAA
Organism: Microplitis demolitor; assembly: GCF_026212275.2. NCBI lineage: Eukaryota > Metazoa > Arthropoda > Insecta > Hymenoptera > Braconidae > Microplitis > Microplitis demolitor. Next base: position 16,869,521 of record NC_068547.1, on the reverse strand, counting down.
GAATAGACCTGCTGAGTCTGACCGTTAAATCTATACCTACTTACCAACTGGTCATTTAATTTTTTCGGGTTTATAGAGTAAACATAATTGTTTGCTAGTTTTTAAATCTAACTTACACTGTAAAAGATCAGGAGTGAATTCGGAGTAATTACGAATTTTATTTAAATCTGCATTCACTCTGATTCGGAGTTTTAATATTAAAATAAACTCCCTTTTGAAGCGAATTTCACTCCCAGAAAATTAAAGAAATACACGGTCATCTGCTCCACATTTACTCCGGATTTAATACGCGTCCACTCCGCAAATTTTTTACAGTGTAATGCTAATGATATTTAAATTCTGTCATATTTTTTTAACCCTTGAACTACAAACCCATTTTACACGACTCACAATGCGAAGCATTAGAGAGTGCTTTATGATCGAAAAATTTTTTTTAACTGTAAACTACAAACCGGAGTAAATATATTTACCCCACGGAATTTTTTGCTCGTAAAATCAATCTAAAAGCAGTAGTCTAACTTTTAAGTACATGAATTTTTTGGTTTTTTCATGCACGGAGAAAAATGGAGACAAAAAATGTACGAATTTTTACTATGCTGTTGACTAAACTTGAAACAGGAAGTTGGGTTGTCAAAAAATTATTATGCTGCACTATAATTATTATTGTGAGCCTCTGAAAATTTTGTATTTTCAACCATAATTCTTAATTTAGACATACAATAATCATTATAATTTATCGATAAGTTTTAAGTGTATACTATTTTTTGTAGGGTGGCATAATAATTTTTTGGCAACTCAACTTCCCGTTTCAGGTTTGGTCGATAGCGTAATAAAAATTACTAGATTTCTTAAGCCCATTTTTCTCTGTGTGCCAAAGAGAGTGGTAAATTTATAATGTCTGACTTTTAATTATTTATCTACTTTATAAATCATGGGACAGTCAACCCAATGAAAAATTTTGGTAAACGCTTTATATTAAAATTTTTTTTTGATAAAAGTCTTTTATTATTTTTTGGCGCGTAAATAATTTTTGTACAATTTTTAATCTATCCTAAATTAATTTAAGTAATAAATTGAAAATTATATGATTGCCAATAAAATATAACAAATAATAAATTTACATTTTATAAAAGTCAAAATATTTCTTTGCTTTGCATCTTTAAATTCAAGATAAAGAAAAACAGCCATCTCAAGGATATCTTAACTTTTATTATTTTTTTCAAGATGCGCGTGTATCGACGTGTCAACCCCGATTGTGCGTACCTACGAGTATGCTGTACTTATACATTTCCAAACCATCCGTAGACTAAAAGTAAGGGAAACAAAAAAAACTCAGAAGTAAAGTGCGGAAGAGGGTGAATGAGGGAGACGGAAACAGAAAGAAACGAAAATTACACAGGTTGTTGGAGCCGGAAGAAGATAGTTGTTGCAGTGTATTTATAAATATATATAGAAAGACGACTGGTTGGTTCTCGGACGGTCGTAAAGGGGCGAGTAGCAGTTCGACGAGGGTGCTGAGGAATAGAGGGATGCCAGTGTGATAGTGCGCGGGTGCTCACTACTCAGAGGAAGAGGTGGAGGAGGATAATATTGATCCCCTCGTAGCCCCGCCTCCTCTACTCCTTGCTCAGCGACGCCATCATTATATTATCCACCATCCCTCTGGATTTCAGACTCAAATAAAAACCTCAACCCAAATGTATGTGTGCACATTGACGAAAAATAGAGTCTCTCTTTTTATTTTTCTCTCAAAGATCTTTTACGAATTATACTTAGCAAAATAAAATTTTTTTTCCCTGCTTTTTTTACACCTAATGTCTTGAAAACAATCTTTGAAGAAGGCCCGTGATTTATATTTATTTTTATTTATTTTTTATTCTAAACTTTCATTTTATTACTCACTCTTGTGTAAAAAAAAAAAAAGATAAAAAAGAATTATTTTAATGTATTTTTTACAAATAAATTTTTATACACTGAATTTTATCAGTTTCGTTGATTTTATCATTCTCAGAAAATTATAAAAGTCATTGAATATACTTTAAAAAGAGCAGTGTTAAAAATGGGCTCAATTTAACACCGCGTGGTGTTAAAATGAAATAACACCAGTGTAAAAGGTGTAATTTGGCGATGTTAAAATACTGGTGTTAAACCAGTGTCAAAAAAAAATTCCACGTATAACAATTAGAAAAAAAAGTGCGTTACATATAAAAAAATATAAAAATTTAATGAATATTATTTATCTGGGGGAATTTTAAATTTTACTATGTACTTATTTAAATAATTATTTATGCTACACATAATTTATTTAAAAATTACACAATTTCACGGCCACCATTTCAATCACCAATAATTTAATTAATTAATATAAACACTGTTTAATTGTAGTGATCGAGTAAATAAAAATATTCACAGTCAAATATTTTAACACCTTCACCATTTGGACTTACTCCGGTTTTTTTTTTTTACAGTGTATTATTAAAGCTATCAATAATTTCTATTCTTATAAAAACTTACTACCCAAAATTTAACTTTACAAATTATAATTAATTTTCTGATCGAAAATAACTGTATCTACTACACGGAAAAAAAACTGTTGCAGCTACAGGCCCAGTTCTATTGCAATCATAGGAATAGTCTTGAAATCGTAACAAGTATAATAAAGTGAATCAGTGGAGTTGGAAATCAACACCGATAAAAATATTTTTTTATTATATATATAATATATAGTATATACAAACATGTGTGTGTGTGTGTGTGTGGAAAAAAATATATATCATCGTCGTTGATTCTCAACTCCACTTATCCACATTATTATACTTATTACGAATCTGAAATTATTCCTATGACTGCAACAGGAATAACCTGTGGCTACAACAGGGCGGTTCCTGTTGCAGCATCATTTCTTTTTTTTCAGTGTAACAGTTTTTTTTCTTTTACTCTTCGACAGATCGACTAATAAATTTTCGTACATTCGGATTATTTTCAAAATTTCTATTGAAAACTTTAATCAATAAAAAAAACTATATCAATTTTCAAAACTAAAATCATCATAGACTCTTATAACTATAGTCGTATAATAAAAAACTGCAGTAACATAAAAAATAACTAAATAAAAAAGTAAACCGCACGGCAGTTATAATAAAGACGAAACAATATGCAATAAGGATAAAAAAAGTTATATAAACCTGTACTGTAATACGACATTGGACCTTATATGTACAACATTATTTTCTTATGCGCTCAGAGAAGTAAACGGCCGGCGGCACTTCATTAAAAATAAATTTCGCCAAGGAGCCACCGGATATCCGTGGCTTCGCGAGGATTTCCGAGCTCGAGGCAACTCCTTACTCTTGGCAAGTACGCCGGCAGTGGCCATAACTCTGTTCATACTCATCCTTACATACTTTCTCTATCTCGTTTTATTCATCCACCCTTATACTAAAACTCAACCTCAACCTCAACCTCAACCTCTTTTTTTTCTCTTTTTTTTACTCTCACCTTTTTAGTAGTTCTCTAGTTCTTGCGACGCGGTACTCCAACATTACGCCGCACTTTGCTCTCAGTAAATCTACCTACTCAACTACAGACAATAACTATACATATATACATACTTGCTGCCTTTATTCACAAATTTATTTAACATTTTCCATCCACTTTACCATCAATTACAAATCATAACTTCTTGCTTTTAGGATTTTGTTTTATTGCTTCAAATTTTTTATTTTTATATCATCAGTTTTTTTTTTTTAACAAACGAATAAAAATTGTTAAAAATATTTCTTGTTCTTAGTTGAAAAAAAAAAATATGTATTTATTTTATACTGCAGTATTTTTTTTAGCAGAATATTTCTCGTATTCTGTGAGATCCCTGCAGACTATAGGAATGAGCCTAGAGTTACCAGTGGCACTGACATCTCCATAAATCTTAGTGTACCGTCGAGATGGATCAAGCGAAAAGCGACCACGTTTCACGGGGTTGGTTCAAGGAATATACACACAGCTGTGGTGGTATACGTGGTGTCTATTCATCTTACTGTATACCTACATCAACATCTATAGCTTCATCTCCATCTACATACAATCTAAACGTGCATTTACATTTACATTTATACATATATCTATATCTACGCCTCTATAAACCGCACATATATGTTATATCTGTACATATAACATATATAATGCATGTATATGAGCTGAGAGTAAGTTGTGAGTTGTGAGGGTGAATTTGCGCAATGCGCGGCCACATACATCATACAACACATACACACACTCGAGTATGCGCTCTTTACTTCACGTACCGGAGACCATTGAAAGTGGATTCGTTTTAAATTCGTCATACTTTATACTTTCCTAGAAAGTGCATGCATTTCTTATTTTACATTCTTGTCATTTTAAATCAGCTAAGCACTACTGATATGCATATGCAAATATCATTTTTTTATATATTTACAATTTTTATTATTATTTTTTTTTTCTTAAATATTATTATATAATCATTAGAAAGTTTTGTAATTAAAATTATTCTTAAATAAAAAAAAAAGTGAATGAAAAAATGATTTTAACGTAATTTCAAAATTATTTGTGCCCGAGTCAAAAATAAAATTCGAATAAAAGACTCAAAAGCCTCAATTCCTTTGATGTTTTATTTGCTGTCCGAAAAGTAACTCTACTTTAGTACTCAAAATCCTCAATGAGAACTATGAGGTCTAAATGCAAATAATTTAGCGATTTTAAATTATAACTAAGTCTTAAAATCTTTAACGAAAGAAAAGTTATATTTAGGACTTTGAAAAATTTTAGATAGAAAAAAAGAGGGGAGAGAATACGTCGAATGAGACTTTTGAGGTTCAAATGTGGATAAAATTATTCCTGTATGTTTTGAGTACTTTGAGGCTTTAATCCAAATTATGTTATTCCAGTTTAGTCCTCAAAGTGGTAAAATTGGTCATAACTACTACTTTGAGGATTAAACGAGGATAACTTTCTATACTGTTGTCAATCTTAAAATTTTAAATTTATCCTCAAAAACTTCATTAAGAACTTTGAGACTCAAATCCAAATTTGTTTTTTGACTCGAGTGGCTTTTTTTAAAATATTTCTTAATAACAAATAAATATATTTGGTACAACTAAATATGACAGTTGATTAAAATAATTATATACTTTTACGGAAATATATCATTTATTTGTGGTAAGTACTCTCTAAACATGAATCAGTAAAAATGGGTAAATATCCACTGACTCAGTGGAAACCAAACCACTAATTTCAAAAAGTGGTTCTATTGGCACTCAGAATCAGTGAATATTCACTTATTTCACTTATACATGTTTAGAGAATAAATGATATATTTGTGGTAAAGATATTTAATTTGTGACAAATAACCTAAAATTTGGCGATACTATAAATACATTCAAAGCTCTTATTTATTTTTAGCAATTGGATCATTTATTTACCGCAAATAAATCACTTATTTCACGCAATTAAACTACTGAAATATATTATATTTTTCTCACAATCAAACACTTATTTTGCCATATCCAAATATACAATATCTTTGGCTCAAATGAATGTTAGTTTGCTTAAATCTTTTTGCCAGTGCACATTTTTCAATGTTCCAAGTACTTATACTTTAAATACCCTAAATAAACTTTTTCCACGTGTTCAGTCATGTATTTTTGTCTTTAACACTAGATATCTATTCGGGCCTTGGACTTCAAGTGTAAAAAATTGATGAAATGCTTGCTGATGAAATTGGGTTCTTAGCAATTTGCCTAAAATAGGATTTTTCCTTTTTTAAACACGTGTGAGCCCCCAGTTCTAAACAATCACCGAAATAATTTTTATTATTGACTCTCTCTAAATCTGAATATTCACTAATTTTCACTAATTTAGTTCTAAAAAGCACGGCATTCCTGCAAGCCGGAGATTAAAAAAAAAATATAAAACCTGATATCTCAACTAGAAAATTTAAAATTAAATAGTTCATTATATTTCTAAAGGATAAAAATAATTAACTTGAAAAAATAATACCGTTGTATAAAAAATATATATAATAATTAATTTAAATAAATATGTAATAATAATAATAATACGTGTAAGTACAGTTTCTAAAAGTTCTATTAAGATAGTCTAGTAGGTCAGGTATATAAGCAATGCGGTATAATATTGGTGTGTCAGAGCGTCATTCAAACTGATCCAGAATGATCCCGCGGGATTTGGCTGCGCGACCCTTATTTGTAATTGGCCGTGAATGTCGTGCACGTGAGAATTGCCTCTATATTATCTACACTCCAGCATCCTCGCCGACTAGACATTCATATACTTTTTATTTTTTTTTCCTTCTTCATCTTCTTCTTCTTCTTCTTCTTCTTCTTCTTCTCTTTTACTTTCATTTTCAAAAGCTCGCAAAGTAAAAGCTACGTCGGAAGACAATCGGGCACGTTGATATAGAATATCATACTATAATACACTAAAGGTATCTTCATATTCGTGGGGTGCAACTAAACGACACAGACAACGGGAATTGGAGTATCGAGTGAGTATGGAGTCATCGGAAGCACGTCGACTGCTGTGTTAAAATACATGAAAACAGGTATATATATGTGCGGATAAAAAGAGAGCAATTTAATGGATTTTTATTTTATTCGAACATTGTAGCTGTGTAGTTATTGGTGTAGTGGTAATGGTGGTAGCGGTGGTACTCTGCTGCCACTACCAGTGGGATTCAGATATTCAATGTTGGCGCACCTGTATGGATATTAAATTAACACCCGTAAGCCGCAAGTATTAACAACTTTGCAAAAGATTATATGAGATTATGAGCTCAAGCGTAACACGTGATTTTTAATGCTCATTCACATCCCCTCTATCATCTCTCTCTAGTACAAACGAATGTGTAATTTATAAATATTTTAATAGCCACATAATCGTTACGTGTCATTCTGATATCTTTACAATCACGTTAACATTCATTTTTATAATAAAAATCGACAATTGAAAATTTTAATTAAATAACCGTCTATTTATTTTAATATTTTATTTATAAATATTTATTAATATTTATGATTATAATGATTCGTCAGTAAATAAATTCATTTAAAAAAAATTTATGACAATTTTAGGTGATTTCAGCGACGCTATGAATCATCATTACAGTATTTCCTTTTTATGTTTCATCAAGATTACACTTTGTCAATGTTATTTATTTTTCAACACTGAAACTTTTTTTTTTTTTACTTAAGCAGAAAAATTAATTACTACCATATTTATTAAACCCAACTTGAGTCATTTAAATAAAAAAAAATATTAAATGCCCGCAATTAAAAGTTTTTTCTTTGTGTAATAAATCCAAATGAAATTTAAATAGAATTTGGTAATTATAAATTTTTCTTCATGAAATAAATAATTATATATTCAAATGAACATGTCAGAATTGTAGATTTATGAATATAAATGAGTAAACATAGAATATATAATAATATTTATGCATGTATGATAAGCAAAGTGTATTATATAGCAACAGTCATAATTGATATGCATGCACATATAAACGTATAAGTAAATATCTACAGACAATAGAGAAATGTGTGTACACATGCTGGATTCTGGTTGGCCGTTGACAGCCGCTAACCCGCCGAATACGGATGACATCGGTAATCCTCACTCTCATACAGGTTTGCGTTCACTATCATCTATATTGCGTGGCCATTTCCACATTCAACTGACCACTGCCCAGCTATTCTCCATATAATACTATAACAACACCCACCTACACCTACACCTACACCTACACCTACACCTATACCTGTACCAATACAATATCTGTATCTATTCTCTTGGTTCCCATTATCAATACTCGGTCTCTCTCTTCATCGCTCGTACGCTCCTGCGTATTCTATCCACAATATCTATACTATATACAGAATACAGCATACGAGATAGAATACAAATACATTGTCGTATAGTAACCACACATTCAGTAATAGAGTAAGAGAGAGAGAGAGAGAGAGAGAGAGTTCACTGATATGAGAGAACAAGAGAGAACGTGGAGTAACTATATCCTATAGAATAGGATGCGACGGTAACAGAGCAGACTGCTAGCTATATATATATGTATATGTATGTATGTACGTATGTGTATGAGTGTGTGTGTGTGTGGTAACGGGATAGAAGCTTGGTGGAAGCGGTGTGCGGTGCAACCATACTAATCCGTCGATGGATTTATGGTCTTAATCACCGGCGGATTATCTCGGACAGCCGCACCGCTCTGCCACGAACCGAAACATACGCCTGCCTCTTTGCAGATAACCACCACGCCGACCAAACACCTCGACATTTTATACTAAATCTCTTCGTGACATTTGTCTGACCGATTTTTGGCTTACTAAAAAAAAATTTATTTATTTTACAAACTTTATTTTATCCACATTATTTGGACGTTTCGTTATTTAAAAATTTTTTTTAATTATTACTTCTATAATTCATTCAAAAATTATTATTTATCTCTTCTTTAAATAATTTCTAATACATGAAAATAAAATTTTATAATAATGTGCAGTATAAAAATACCTGTTAATAAATTAAGTCCACAAATTTTTTGAGTATTGCGTAAATAAACATTTTTATTTGAAGCTTAGAAAGTCCTAGGTTATCAAAAATATGTTTAACTTTTTTTCATCTCTTAATCTTATAATTAAACTATTAAAATATTAAGACAAAAAGACTACTTGCTTTTATTTTTAAAATATAATTTCTAATTTTTTTAATAAATTCAATTTACGTACACTGTAAAAAATTTGCGGAGTGAGTTTGGATGAAATCTGGAGTGAATGTGGAGCAGATGACTATTTATTTATTCAATCCCCTCGGAGTTAAATTCACTTTGAAGGGTAGTTTATTTTAATATTAAAACTCGAAATTGGAGTGAATGCGGATTTAAATAAAATTTAGACCACTTCGTTGAAAAGACAAACTCTCTATTTACTCCGTATGCGGAGTGATTTTTTTGAAACTCCGGAACTCCGAATGTCGAAGTGAATTCGGATTCAAATAAAATCCGTTGTCACTACCGATTTTTTACGGTGTAAAAATATAAAATTTATGTATTTGTTTTAAAAATATTTATCAACACATTCGAGTATTTATCTTTTATAGTTTGCTAAAAGCAAAAAAAAAGAGGAAAAAAAAGTTATATCGACAGTATATCGCGGAATCAAGAGGTCTCGACACGAGAGTTTTTGGGCTTCCATAAATCCCATGCAATAGCGAGAAAGAGTCTACTACCTATACAGATATAGGTATATATTGATATAGATACATGTATATATAGATACTAGACCTATAATCCGCAGAACGTAGTGCAGGTCCTCGTAACGAAAGCCACCGGGGCTCTGGGAATGAAGAACGTTCCATCGGTGTGTTACAGTTCGCGAACGAGAGTGCAGTTGCGGTACCTGATATAACCTAGCTCTCTATCCTCCTCTCTTCATCTCTTCATCTCCTCATCGTTTCTCCACCCCAGCGAAATCTCCAGCCAGCACATACTCGATGGATAGAAATGGAAGCTGGAAGCCCAGTCTACACTCAGGGACCAGTAGCCATCTATACCTTACCCATCTATACCTCACCTCCACTACCACCATAGGACCTCTTTCTCTGTCTCTAGAGTGCTATACACCAGTAGAGATATAGAATATAGAGTTATATAGTTTATAGTATGTAGCTGCACTAGTCTAGCTGGTAGCTGGTAGCTGGATAGAGTTTTGGTACATGGCATATAGCGTCGGATAGAAAGGGACTAGTATAGTGGCTCACACTGTGTGCGGTTCCATAAATCCATCGGGAGATTACTGGCGCAAAGCCTTCCTAGCTGTATGCGCGTGGACCTCTCATTTTCTATCTTCTATTATTACTTTTTATTTTTTTCACTCTTATTTTATAAATAAATATATAAATGTATATTAATTTATAAATTTTTTTTGCAGCTTTCATTGATAAAGTATCCGAATATTTTTTTTTAATTAACTTCAGTATCATAATTTTTTTTTTTTGGGCAGAAAAAAATATGATGTTAGATCATAACTGAAGTTAGATGACGTCTAATGATTTTTTGTTTTTTTTTTTTTTTTTAAATGATAGATTATAAAAAAAAAAATACTTGAAAAAATTGCACCTACAGTTTTTTTAATTTTCTACATGTGCATATTTTTAGTTTTTTGAAAAAAAAAATCCGAAAATTTTTATTGTCTGTTAACTTCAGGATAATAAAAAATTGAAAATGTTAATTTATGTACAATCCTGAAATTAGCAGAAAATAAAAAATATACAAACTTTGTCTTCAATGATTTAATTTAAAGAAAAAAAACTTAAAATATACACATGTAGAAAATTAAAAAAGCTACAAGTGCAATTTTTTTAAATGTTTTTTTTTTGTTGATTTGTCGATTTTTAAAAAATTCAAATTTTAATAGACGTCAGCTAACGTCAGTACCATAATTTATGTTTCATATTTTAAGTTGATTGAAATAACATGTAGAGTTATTGAAAATATAATATAAGTTGAGTGTATACTTGAGTGTATATGTAGTGTAGCATCAAGCGACGAGACAAGATACTCTTGTGTGAGGAAACGACGAGATGATGTTGATTTTGTAACTGATACGCGTCAATGCCGGCACTGTGCCAACGGCCTGATGACTAGACGATTTTTATTATTTTGTGAGAGGTTTTTTTTTTTAGTTTAATATCTTTTGAGAGACAAGGAGGCGAGTTTGTTAAATAGATTGAGTTACGGAGGATGATAATTCACGTGTCAATTTGGGTTGTTAAACTCATTTAGAGCGATAGTGACAAATAAAGATTGTAATATTTTGTACATATATCTTTAGAAGGTAAATAATTAAATAAGGTAATATCTATGGAAAAGTAAATAGACTAAATAAAAATAATGGTTTATTAAGTACGCGTTTAAATTAATTAAGACTTTTGTAATTTATGATTTGTAAATTATTATTATTTTTATTTTAAATTGTTTAATAAAATAATTTAAATTTTAAATAAAAATTCTCTATATTTGTATATCATTCATGTTATTTATCACTCATATAATGGCGCTCGTATATATTTTCAATATGACTGTTTGATTATCGTGATAAAATGATAAGTATCCACAAACGATTGGTTAAACATTACGAACATTTCTCATTAGTTTATATTTTAAGTTATCTTTAGATATTTTATCTATTTATTGTTTATTGAATAGGTATAAATAATAACAGCATTAAATTATTGTATCAATGAATTTTTTAAGTTTTGTCAAAATAATTTATCGAAATTAGTATGAAAAAAAAAAAAATAATTTTTTTTTGTTTGTGTAATTTTATTTTTTTTTATTTAATAAATTGATATAATGTATTACTGTGTCCATTGACGAGTTTAATTATTTATTGATGTTTTCTATAGTTTTAAAAATATCTAGAGAAACCTATTTTAAGCTCTGATTAAATTTTTTATTCATGATCGACGAATATAAAACTACTTTGCAATTTTTAATCTCGATTATTTTTAAACGCCATATAAATTTCGTAGAATAATAATTTATTTTCATGAAATTTATTTTATTTTGTGGTTCGTTTTATAAAATTTGAATTTTATATTTTCAAAAAATAAATAAGTTATAATTTTTGACGAGTTCTTTGAAAATTTATCATTAAATTTTTACGCGATAAATACTTGTACTTTTTTATAAATTATTTTTTTCGATTTTGGCTCTAAGTAAAATTGCACACAAAGAAATTTTATAGTAAAAGTTATTATCTATAGATAATTTTTTTGTCGTACTAACTATAGTTGTAGTAAAATTTTCAAACGGAAGTCGATAGTAAGCAATCCGAATTGTAGTATCTACCGACTACAGTAGACTCTGGTCATAAGTTACATCGGACGCTCTACTCACTCTCACGTCAATTTCATTTTTTCCCTTAAGTAAGAGTATAGACAGAAATATAACTTACAACCAGAGTGTACTGTATATGCTAAAATCTACAATCATTGATGATAATCAGAAATTATAACTTTTATTATCTTAACTAATTATAACTATTATTAACATCGTAATTCTTAATAACCTGCTGATAATAGTTATCATCAGCCTAAATAATAATTACTATTTAAACTAATAAAGAATTTAAATATCGGCGTTACAGATCAAATGATGCTCCATTATTTTATGTTGTAAAAAAATACTGATTATTGATGATGATAAAGTTTTCTTTATCACTCAATCCTGGATGGTTGCTATTTTGATGATCATACCCAATCATTTAAAGTTACCAATAACAGCTCCAATATTTGGAAATTTTTATTGTGTTTGGTCTTAAACGATTGTATTGTTACTTATTTTAATTATTTAAAGGACAAAATGGACATAGCTAAAATAGGGATGTATATAAAGGATTTAAATTTATATAAATTTATCCTATTTTTTGTATCAGAATTTTTTCAACCTTGAATGGTAACAGTTACCATCTTCGATTGTAACAATTATAATATTTAATAGTTACAATTAGCATCCTCGATAGTAACCTTCACCACCATCAATTGTTACTGTTATTATTCTCAATGGTAAAACTAATTATTTTACCACTGAAAAATTTTCCTGCCATTTCCAATAGTTGATATTAAAAATTTAGTATCGTAGATAGTATAATTAAATTTTCTCCGTGTTATATTAGGAGTAATGTCAATGAGAATGAAAAATTAGAAAAAAAATTTTAATGAAACTCACCCGTACGCGTGCTTCCGTTAGTCCAGTCCACATAGCTATTTCTTCTCGTGTTGCCATATCAGGATATCGATTCCTCGCAAATGTAGATTCAAGTTCTTGTAATTGTTGTGAAGTAAAATGCGTCCTCTGTCGTCTCTGTCTTTTATTTTTGGTACCATCTTTATCACTTGCGTCATTCATACTAACTACACCAGATGTAACTTCAGATGATCGCATTTCTTGTTTAACCTCAACTGGTGTTCGAACTCCTAGATAAAAAAAAAATTATTTAAATATTATTCAGTATCAATCAGAAATAAAGAAATCAACTAATTTTTAAACCGGATATGAATTATAAATTTTTCTCAGTTTTTAAACAAAGATGTAAATGAAATAACAGTTAAAAGTACCGTGACTATAAATCCATAAGCTGTGAAATTACAGGTGATAGAAAATTTATACTCAGTGCCCAAAGCTGGGAGCTATAAATTTAAAGTTCTGCATATGGGCCCGTACACCCGATAGCAAAGCGTCAGTAAAGCGTCACTAGTTTTTTCCTCGCCCCAAACTGACAACTTTATGATTGATAGAGGCCCATTAGACACGCGTTATCAACGATAGTTTGCTGCAACGTCAGTTATGCGATATAATATTTAAATCTCTTTTGATTGATATCCTTATCTAGTATCCACCATAATAATTATTTTTTATTTCAGGTAAAATGCATTTTTTTTAATCTGCTTCTCTTCAAGCTTAAATTGTTTTTAATCCTACTCTATGGTAGAAAGCTATTCTGTAAAAAATTAGCCGAGTGACCGGGAAGTAAATGCAGAGCGGATGACTGTACTTATTTAATCCCTTTGGAGGGAAATTCACTCCAAAGAAAAGTTTAATTTAGTATTGGAATAAAATTCGTAATCACTCCGAAGTCACAACCGATTTTTGCAGTGTACTGCAGATGTTTTAATTCGAAATATCAAATGAATCGACTTCATTCGATTATCGAAATCATTACTCTCTTAAAAATTGTTATTTAAATTAATGTTGTTTAATTATAATCAATATTCATTTAAAAAATTAAACAACTTTTTTTTAAAAAATGTTGAAAAATTTATTTAATTATTATAAATTATAATTTTGTGAATACTTGTCTTGAATTTGTTTCACGAAAATGAATGAAGCCATGTGTAGAAAAAAAAATAAAAAAAAAAATAAAAATGTATGAATGAAATGAAATGACTAAGTTGATAGGAATGATCTATAAGTGTGTATATTCTCAATGCCGCGGTATATAAACATGCTGGACTTGTTCAAGAAATTGCAAGGAGACTTAACCCTCATCCCTCGGATTATCCAGAGTGAAGTGAGAGATCTGTCCTGGTTGTTGTTAACCAGCAGCGTATAAGACAACTATACTACTGGCGCTACCATCAGGGATATTTCAATTTGCGGGGATTTAGAAAACGCCAGTTGAGTCTTGGACAAACAACCAACTATAAATGTCGGCATTGTTTGGCACACTCAATCTACTCTGTCATAATCTTTAAATCTTCAATGATCAACTCAACATATACACTACTAATTCTTCGTATAAACATTAGTAACACTTTACATCTTAATATACTAGAAAAAAAAAAAATAATAAAAACAAAGAGACTATTTTTAATTTATTTTTATCTCACGAAATTATTTGCCATCTTTAAACTTTAATAACTTGTCTTCTAATTATCGTATCTTAATTTTAAAAATGTCAATTTAAAGCTTATAATTTTTGCTAAAATGCATATCTTTAGTTTTTAGATCAATGAAGAAATTTATCTAGAATTTTTACCTTTTCTAATGTCCGTTCTTTGATTGTTATTCGTTCGATTTCGTGGTTGTGCTGTAGAAAAACCTCCCGAAGGTGTTGTCGGTGTAGCACCTGGTGTACTTGGTGTACTTCCACCAGGTGTATGGGCACCATGTCCTGAAAAATCGAGTCTTGCAAGGCCACCATTTGTTTCATCACGATAATCATTCTGCGCCAACACTAAAGACAGAAAAATTTTCAAAAATATAAATCAAAGAAATTTAAAATTTTTTATTAAATACTTATTTTGTTTTGAACTTATACTCAAATTCTATTTATTATTATTTATGAATCGACTATACAAACAGTAATTAATCATTAAAAACTTATTTTAAGTTAGATAATAATTATATTATATTTAAAAATGATCCCTACCAACAGTTTTAGTTTTTTATTTTATTTATAAATAAACAAATTCTACAAGTCACTTAACTCTGTGACGTGGATACGTTTATTTAGCAAGTATATTTATTATTTTCATTATTTTTATAATACTTTTTATACTACATCTACATCTCTTTCTACATTCTTGCCCCGCTTCAAAAAGAAAATATAGCGAATAGCGAAACACGCGGAAACGCTGAGTTTAAACTCTCTGTTGAATAAAACACGAGTTTTCTTTTTATTTTATTATATTTATTTACTCATTTTTATTTTATCTATTTTTTTTTTTTTTTTTATTATTAAACTCTTTACAGAGTTGTTTCTCTAGATAAATACCATCAGAGACAACTTTACGATCACCGGTCAATTTTATTTTTCATTTTTTATTATAGAGTAAAATTAAATTATAATATTAATAATAAAAAAATTTTTAAATTCTTTGAACTTTCAAATTAAAATCCACGTGTCACATTATTCAGAATATAAAATTTTATAAATATAAAAAAAAAAAATATTTATTTTAATAACAATTTATTTTTAAAATTTATTTAAATCATATAAAATTATTTTTAAATCACTGAGACATTTATGAAGCAGTAAATTAAGTAAAAAAAAAAAAAATTATGTAAAAAAAAAAAAAAGTATAAAAATGAAGAAAAAAAAAAGAATAGACAATAAATATTGATAGATATAAAAAATGATGGCAGTCGATTATTTTGTTGGTAATCCAATTTAGTGAGTGGCTTATAAGCGCGACATTAATCGACGTTCTTTCAACCGTCTCTGGGATATTTATCAAGCTCTGAGTGTGTACAGTAGGGCCGCGAGACTGTCGCACGAAGCGAAAGAAAAAACTAAGAAGAAAATAAAATAAAATAGAGGAATAAAATTAAAAAAAAGAGTAAATGAGTTGAAGCTTTAAGTCTTGCACGAGAATAAGAACGAGACAGACAGAGACTGCTGTAGCCTGAACCGCGACCAACAAGTTAATCGTTTTAGTTCAAGTCGTTTAGTTTCATTTCATTTAAGTTTAGTTATATTTGGTTAGCACGCGGCTCATTTTGAGGGACGCTTCTCACAATTAGTCGGCATATAACTCCCGAAGATTTATTGCGACGACACTAACGACATAAGGAATCTTAGGATTCTTGTCATCGTGAATCAATGTAACTATACCATGCAATAAACTTTTCGATTATTTTATTAACAAAATTTATAAATTTAAGTTACAAAATTAAAGATCTATTTATTATTTTTATTTTGTTATATTTATTTTTTTTTTTTTAAATCAAAATACTCATTTATTTGCTAATTTTAGCGATAGATTTATTTATTTATTAATAAATTTTTATTTGACATTTATGATTTTATCTTAAAAGTCTTGAAAATAAACAAATTTAATTGATTTCTCATTTGTCGAAACGTCTAACAGATACAGATACAAAAGAAAAATATGTGTTTAGTTTTTTGTATGTATAGAAAATATTAAGTTTAAACTATCTTTAAAAATAACACAGGAACAAACTTTAAATGTTTGATTACAGCAGTTGGAAACACAGATAAATTTGTTAGATTAATACCTACTCGAAAAAATTTTTAACATTTTTTTTACCTGGCCTTTATCAATAACTTTTTTTTACACTTCAAATATTTGTTTTTGTGATTATAATTTTACTCTAAAATATAATTTTCTTTTAATATACCAGCCCGAGTCGAAATCTAAGGCATGCCCTTAACCTAAATGAACATTGAAAACCTACATTAGACATAATCATTGTAAAAGCTTGAAATGAACAGAATTAGACTTACAAAGGCTTGAATTGAACTTACTTAGTCTTAAGGAGACCTGAATTAGATCTACAAAGACATAGTACCTGAAACGAACAAACTCAGAATTTTTTATGTCGACTCTTTGTTGGTCCCAGGCTGCTTCTAGGTCCTATTTCACTCCTAGGTGTCATTGATCTACTGACAAAATCGCTGGATCACTTTCTGCAATTTTTTACCAGCCTTAGAATTTTTTAAATCGACCCTCTGTTAGTCCCAGGCTGCCTGTGGGACCCAATCCGCCCGTGGGTGTCATGAGCCCACTGGAGAGATGACTGGATTACTTGCATCAATTCTCCAGCAGTCCGCGAATTCAACAATTTTACTTTTTTTTAGTATTCCTTGCAAGTCCTTCCTCCTGTTAAGTCTAGTTACGTTCGTTTCACAATTTATGTCTTTGTAGATCTAATTCATGCCTTTGTAATTCTAAGTAGGTCCATTTCAAGTTTTTACAATTATTATGTCCTAAAAAGTTTAATGTAGATTTTCATTGCTAATTTACGTTCAAAATATGCCTTAGATTTTGACTCGGGAAAGCCGATTTAAAATTTATTGATTAAATAAATAATTGAATAGAGTTTTCAATAAATATCTGATACGGTAAAAAAAAACCATAAATAAATTTGATAATTACTTTTTTAGTGACACCCTGCGGAGTTCTAAGACGTAAGAACTAAATCAATTGCCGATTACTGGTCAGGTTCATAGAAAAATAAATTTTAAAGTAAAGACAGTTTACCGTCAGCTTGGACCCATAACTCGTCACTTGGATCGGAACTTTTCAAGTGACATTCGATACTTTTTTAAACAGTATCGATTACAAGAATTTGAATCCTCTGAAGATGTACAAATTTAAAAAAAATGTTGAAATTACTTTTTTTTTTTAATTTAAAGAAATGTTTTATGACTTTGCTTAAAGTTAAATTTTTCGGTGATACTCTATCATTTTTAGAGTGAAAAAAAGTGTAAGACAACGACTCGATGACATTCCCTCTCATTTTACTACTAATACAGGGTGTTTCTTTTTTAGGGACACGTGTTTTCACGCCTGGATACATTTTATGAGCCCTAATGTAGAACTCTTGACCTTCGGGGAAAAAAAATAGTATTTTAGTTGTAGAATTTTTAAATATCTACTTGAAGATGTGACCTTTAATAAATCTTTCAATTATTTATTACCCACACGAGGAAAAAGTTAAGAAAAAATGATATCGTTAAAGAAATTCATTTTTTTTTACTTGTGTTATATATAATAAATGATGAATTTTCTTAATTCCCGGGTAAAAACAATAATTTGATTTCAGCGTAATTTAAAAAATTGAAAATAAAACAAGTCTAGCAAGACAAAAGCAAGTCAGGTTTAAGTTCTTTTTGTAATAAATGAAAAACATATATTTTAAGATATGAAAACACATTTGGTTTTAACTTGCTTTCGACTAAGTTGTCTTACTTAGTACCGATTTACGCCAACTAAGTCAAATTGAAGTCACGTTGACGGATTGCACTTAGTTGACTCAAATTTAAGTCAAATCGAAGTAAATGTGACTTTAATTTAGCTTAGTTACCTTAAATTATTAAGTCAAATCCATGTCAAATTTGACGAATCGAACTGAGTCGACTTAAATTTTTAAGTTAAAAAAATCATGTTGAAGTTAAAAATTGATCAGTGGCCTATATATCAAATGTTAATATGATTTTAGTAATATTTAGTCGATGTAAAAGATCAATATTTAATATATGTATAGACTAATATTAAATAAATTGAATCAAATATTTAATACATATAATTTATCAGATGTTAATAAATCATTTTATCAAATGTTAGTAAACTTTTTTCTTAGTGTATAAATAGTCATTTTTTCTTAAATATTTCTTCTCTGAAACTAAATCATACAAATACATTATTTTTATTTTATTATAATTCATAAAATTTAAAAAAAATAAAATCCGTATTTAATTACAAAAAATATTATTTTAAAATGTAGACAAAAAATAATGTCATTTAAAAATGGAAAGACAAAAGAATAAAAATAATTATAAATAACAAAAGTAAAAAAATTGAAAAAAAAAAAAAAAGTGTGGTAATGACTTATGAATTTATGACTTTTCTTTTGGGATGACTTAAAGTTATTTTATACTAAAGACAAACCCAACATGTCGTGGATGATTTGAAATAGGGGCTAAGGGAGAGACGACCGAACAAATATCTCAGCTGCCTTGGTGCGTTTTTTACCCGCGGGATATATTAGCGCCCGCTAATCCCTACGGGTTTTACAGACGGCTGAGCACGCGTTACTCTCACTCTCTTTCTCCTCTTTAAATTTTACTTTCACTTTTCTCTCTCACTGTACACTATACTATTACCACTATTATTATTCTTTATTCCCGTATTATTTAAAAATATATAAAAAACAAAAAGTAGTAACTGCAACTCATGTGACAGCTTCAAAAATATATTTTTTATTTACCAACATTCAAATTTCTCATTAAACTACTAAATTAATTTATATATTTATTTAATCAGCCTCACTGATATACATTAATAAATTTCACCGATTTCGATTGATATTCAACATTAACAAAATAAAAAAGTAATAAATGGGTGATATATTTATAAATATGAAACTAATAACGAATGATGAATTAATAGCCGAACCAAGTTAATATACATTAAATATTATGTGGTGATATGAGAAAAAATGTCGCGTGTACGTGAATAGAGACACGTGACGATGAAAAATTTGTAGGTGGTTAGTGGGGCGTATCGTCTATACAGTCGGTGTTCAATGACGATGTAGATGAGGGTTCATAGCAGCCAGGGGTCACTGAAACATCCGTCACAGCTGCGGTTTTGTACGAAAGTATCCCACGAATTTATTTTTTTTCTTTAGATTTTCTTAGACGCTAATCATTTATTGACGTACATTTGAGTGGCAAGCCCTTTAAATATCAAATAAATTATTCGTTTAATTTTTACTAATTATAAAATATCTATTTTATTGCTTTAGGTTAAAGATTACTGGATTCAATATTCAAACTACACAGTAAAAAACGAATCGTCAAAGTGTAAAAAAAAGCGCGTGTTAAAGTTCTGAGTGTTGAATTTTTAACACTTTTGTGTGTCAATTTAACATACAATATTTATCTTGTTTGAACTGTCGCAATCGATTGATTTTTTAACACACAAAAATGTTATTTTAGTCGAAAGTGACACTTTTTATATGTTACTGTCAAATCAGCACACAAAATATGTTAAAAATAATCTTGACCATCACAAAAGAATTTTTTGAAAATTTTTTACTTTTAATATATGCGTGTGTAACTCTTTTTAACATTCACAATGTGTTAAAATAACATAGAAGTAAGTGTAAAACGATCGTTTGACACACGATATGTGTTGACTTTGACACATCCTTTCTTACTGTGTACACATTGTAAAAAGAGCGGTGTTAAAAATAGACTCAATTTAACATCGCGTAGTGTTAAAATAAAATAATGCCAGTGTAAACGGTGTTAAAATACTGGTGCTAAATCAGTGTCAAAAAAAATTTCTTCATATATAAATTAAAAAAAAAAAATGTATTACAAAAAATTAAAAAATTTAATGAATATTATCTGGAAATTTATTTAACACCAGTAAAGAAAATTAACACTGGCGGTGGTATTATTTTCACACCACTTTCGGCGTTGAAATTTAACACCGAAAATTTTAACATCTACACCATCTGAACTTACCCCGGTTTTTTTTACAGTGCAATATTATAGATATATATAAATAGATTTTTTTTCCGATCGTAAAGATTTTGGGTTGAGATCAATAATTACTAAAACAGCTTGTTAAACTTAGTATTAAGATAAATATAAATGAATGAGAGAAATATATAGTATAAAAAATAGATGAGGGAAATGTCAGGGGTAAAGTATGACCGCGTGCCATGAGCACCTGTGAGTTCCGCGTACTTCAGAGGATATATAGCGTCATATACATAACAGTTTAGTGTCAAATATATCTACATATATTCATATGTATTACTTATATATATACATGGGTATAGTAGTAGTAGTTGTTGTAGTAGTAGTATATACTACAGAGAGAAGAAGTTGAATAATGTGGGTGCAAGAAAGTAAAGCGGACTCTCTTCCTAATCTCCTAATCCTCAGCTTCCTTAGGAAGTCGTTTATTAGTCAACCACGCTGGGCGTTTTACGTCGCATTCAAGACGACTAAGATTTAACTTCTACTATACTACTACTATTACTACTTTGTGGTTTTTTTGAGTGACAAAGCATCAGTATGGCCGCGTATTTAATCACTTTAAAGTATTAATAAAAGATAAAAATAGTAGCTTTATATTTCAGGAATGAACATCAGTTTTTGGTGGAAATAATTTATTTATAATCTTATGAACAAAAGTATTTTTTACTTGAATTATTTTTAAAAACTATACGGATTTCATTTGAATAAAATTGGAGCACTGATAAGCCAGTTTAATAATCTTATCAACTTTTTATAATTCGAAATAAAAGTTTAATTTTGAAAATATTAAACTATCCGGCGGAAGAAAAATAAACGAGTTTTTATTTTCTGTAAGCAGTTTACGAATCGGTTTAACCCGAATGTTTAAAAGCTTAGGAAAGCTTAAACCAAAACCTATATATATAATACATATATATAAATAATTTGTTTAGTTTGAACTTGACTTAAAAGCAACAAAAACAAATGTGTATCTGGAACTTGAGAACGAAAGTTGGAAAAATAAGAAGGCGTTTCCAAACAATACGTCCTCTATATTTTACAGCGATGCTAGGTGTAAAAATCGACGGACGGAAGTTCACACGAAAAAATGTTTAATATAAATGTGGAAGTTGAATAAATATCTGTTTATATAAAGTTGAATTTTTCTCACAAGAAGGCACTTTGACGTCCCCTTTTGTTCAGGATGTCGATCACTTGCGTGGATTTTTCCTCTTACGTATTTTCCGTAGATTTTAAATTTATTTTCTCATCTTCTCATCAATACGCGTAGACTAACTAAATATATATCTATACATATATGTAGTACATAGTAAATGTATTATGGAGAGTTAAATAAGGAGAGATGAGATTGAAGCTGGCAGTAAGTGCACGCAAACTAATATAAACCCGAGCAACCAAGCAAGTGAGTAAGTAAGCTAAAGACTACAGCAACTTGAGCGAGTCGAAGCGACGGGACCTGACGTTCTGTAGGCAGCTGAGATAATGGGAAGGAAATCAGTTCATTTCTATGTTGATCCTACGAGAATCCTATCCTAGATAGAGTAGTATAAGTATATAGTACATATAAAGTAGAGTATAGAGTGTCAGTTATTGGCCTATGCTATGAGAGACTCTGAGATTCTTCGCCACTTTGTCATCAAGAAAAAATCGAACCGGAAAATCGACCGCGTCCGGTTACTTTCACTTTGTTTTATTCTTCTGTAGCCATTTAACTACACCATAAATTAAAAATGTTATTAAAGCCAGTCCAGATCTCTGTGTGTCTAAATTTGAGTAAAAAGCAGATATCCGTCGCACTCGCACGACATTTCATATTTAACTTGCGGTCAGATATTTTTGTTGATTCAATAATGTATTATATGGACTAATTTTATTCATTATGGGCGTTACTAAAAACAGGAAACCGGAAATTTTTCAAACGACACTTGTGCCGTACTTTATGTCATTTCATTTTTTGTTGTACATATATACTTAACAGTCCTTTAAAAACATATCTATTCTAGTTGGGTGGTCTTTTATTTTAGTTGTTAAGTACTTTTAAAATGTTATTTTTTTATAATAAAAATATTTACCAGGTAATTATGGTTATGATATTTTAAATGGATCTGTTCAATTTTTACCATGAATAATTGAATATATTTAATTGATGTACATTATTTATTAATTATTCAGAAAATTTAATACGCGATCAAAATTAAATGTCATGTTCAATTTATAAATATATTATTTAATAAAAATTATAAATTATAACTTATATATTTATATATATATTTTTACTAAGTCAAATATTTAAATATTTTTATGACTGTAAAAAATTAAATATATGAGAGGACCAGACAAAATGTGTGACCAAAAAATTTAGGTTAAAAAATTTTTGAAGTCATATATTAGAAATTTGATAATTATTTACAAGCAATTTGAAATGACCGAGGCTTATTTTCGCGAAACTTTTTTTTTTGTGATTTATTTTCAAATTGAAGACAGAAAAATTAATTTAAGTTGCAGTAGTAAAATATTTCATTAATAAATAAAAATAAAAAATCATCTAATTTTTGAGATTCACTCGAATTATTTTTCGTGCATTCGAAATTAAATTTTTACATAAATTTACCATGTAAATTCCGTCTACTGGCTAAATATTGTTCAAATATAAAAAAAAAAAACTATCTTCAATTTTTGGAAAATTCATTTTTTTAACTAAAAAATCAAAGTTATTCAATTTTTTAAAAATATATAAGCAAAATGTAAAAGATCTGAGATACTTGAGATTAAAAAATTTAAGTTTTTCATTAAGTTCCTCACTGTATACTCAGCCTCTTTTATAATATTTTCCTAACAATTGCTTATAAAAAAAATAAGGGCAAGAAATTTAAAATAACTTTAATTCGACTCTATTCAATAATCAAGTAATGAATCTCTTATCCAGTTAATTAAAAAATTTAATAAATAAATAATAAGTAGAATTAAGTTTGTTATACTAAGAAAGCAATCAGGATAAGGGATTATAAGAGTGTGATACTTTTAGTTGACTTAAAATAACTTGGATTACTTTAATAAGAGGGCTAGAAGATTTTACCCCTTACACCTTAACCTCAGCCTCGTCCGTTAGACTGCGATTTTGTGGTACAGGCGAGACGAAAAGAGCAGAGACACCAGAGACACATAAGGCGAGTCCTGAACTCCCCGGGGAGGGTTGGCTAGCCGAGCAATTTGTCAACACTATTAAAGAAATAAGAGGTAAAGCAATACACAATATATATAAGGGTTGACTCGGAGCACATCTGCCAAACGCACCGACCAACCACTATACAAATATATATATAGATATTTGTATGTACACTAGTAGACTAGTTAGTTAGAATGTGATGATAATAAAAGGGGTACTGAATAATGTGACTTGTATAATAGAGAACTACACAGGGGTAGTTGTGTTGGGCCACACTTAATGTGACCGTATGGCTACTCACCCCGTTGGCTAAATATTGGGATTCACATTATTGTTGGCATTGATCAAGTAAACTAACAGATTTTCTATACACGCTCTTTTATCATCTTGATAAACGAGAGGTTAAATATATGTCAAAATATATGATCTATCGATAACTAAACTTTCATTTTAATTCATTTATTTTTATTTCAACTCAATACTATTTTTACTAATATTATTATTATTGGTATTAATGAATTAATACGTTGGAATATAATGTATTATCAAAATTTTAAAAATCAAATAGTAGGCGGGGAAAAAGAATTTCTTGGCGTAAAAAATTTTACTCTTCCCAAGAAAATTTTTAACTTGGCTTAAGAAATTTGTTGCATTATGAATTGAAAACAAAAATTTTCTTAGAGCGAGAAAAAATTTCTTGCACTAAAAAACTTTTTCTAGTTTTAAGAAATTTTTTTTTTTTCATTTCATGTTGCAACATTCTTCTTGCGCCAAGAAATCCTTTTTTTCTGTTTTTTTTTTATGATACCAAAAGTAACAGAATTGAAAAAAAAATTTTCTTTTAAATAAACAAACAAAATACTCAGAAAAAAATTTGAAAAATTGCATGTCAATAATTTTTGAAAATTTATGTTCATAAAAAAAAATATTATTTTGCCCACAGAAATCTTGTTTGTAAAAATAAAAAAATTGTCTGATGTCTGCTACTTTCAGTATCATATATTTTTAGTGCAAGATCTCAATTATAATAAATCTATTGAGCGAAAAATTCAATTTACTTTTTAAAAATTAAACTTCCATACTCTCAAGTAACTAAAGACATTTAATTTCTCAGCTCTTATCGTTACTTTACGACGTCGTTGATCGTAACTGAAGCCCCTATTAATTATCCAAGTATTCATTATTATCGTAATTTCTATTCATTTTAAATTGAATTTTAAACAAAAAAAAATTTACTCTTTTATAATTATTCAATGCAATTACCTAATACTCATTACGTTAGCAATTAATTAATGATATATTTTTTTTATATCATAAATAAAAAAATTAATTAAATTGTTTGCTGATAGATTGTTGGGCTTCATATTTAAAAATTTTATACATGCCGAGAAAATTGAATGCTTCTCCAAAATAATTTAAAATTTTGATACTTGAAAATTGAAAAATAATTTGAGGTGATTTTTGGAGATATAATTATAAGCTTCAAATGCATTTTGATAATAAGTTCTATAAAAAATATATGAATTTCGGGTTAATCGAAAAACCAATAATGTTAAATAAAAATTAAAAGGAAACTTAAAGTATTAGTGTCATTGGAATAAAATCGAGTTTAACCGGCACGATGTCAGTGAAGGTTCAAGCCCCGGATAAGTCTGCCTTATCCCGATAAGCCGGTGAGTTAATGAATCACAAAACAGGTGGTAGTATCTTTCTATCGTCTAGCTAAACTTCTTCTTCTTCTGATACATTTTCTTTACATTCTCAGACAATTATATACTAGCTAATAAATTATAACACTCTGGCTATTAATATCTTCATACATATATACATTATTTCTCCTTGCTACTACACTAACATGCTCTCTAAAAGTAAATTAGCGAAATAAGTCACAAGCAAATAGTGAATATTCACTAATTTTTACTAGTTCACTTTTAGATAATGTACACCGAAAAAAAAATTATTTTCAGTGCACGAAGAAATTATTCTCGTATAAAATACTATGGTGTTAGAGTGAAGCCGGTCCATGTTGGCACCTGCAGAAATTGAAATACACCCGAGTCAAAAAAAAAATTCGGATTTAAATCTCAAAGTTCTCAATGAGGTTTTTGAGGATCAATTTAAAATTTTAAGATTGACAACAGTATAGAAAGTTATCCGAGTTTAGTCCTCAAAGTAGTAGTTACGACCCATTTTACCACTTTGAGGAGTAAACTGAAATAACATAATCTGGATTAGAGCCTCAAAATACTCAAAACATACAGGAATAATTTTATCTACATTTGAACCTCAAAAGTCTCATTCAAAGTATTCTCTCCCCTCCTTTTTTCTATCTAAAATTTTTCAAAGTCCTAAGTATAACTTTTCTTTCGTTAAAGATTTTAAGTCTTAGTTATAATTTGAAATCGCTAAATTATTTGCATTTAGACCTCATAGTTCTCATTGAGGATTTTTAGTATTAAAGGAGAATTATTTTCTGATGGGCGGCAAATAAAACATCAAAGGAATTGAGGCTTTTGAGGATTAAACTATAATTTTGTTTTTGACTCAGGCACACATGTTAAAATTACCTATGGCCATAGTAATGTTTGCAACAATTATATCACAAATTACTGTAACCATTGTCAATTTTACTATGGTCATAGCAATTTTTGCATGTGTTTACTTTAATTTCCATCAGGTACCCAACATGGTTCAGCTGTCTTATGACACCATAGCATTTTAAATAAGAATAATTTTTCCGTGTGAAGAAAATATTTTAAAACACAAACGTTTTCGGGAACCAAGTCAAAATTTTCTTGAACCAAAAGAGTTTGTCTTGGTCAGAGAAGATTTCTGTCTATCCGAGAAAATTGACGTTTTCAAAAAAATTTTATTGAATCAAAAACATTTACTTTTAGTCGAGAATTTTTTTTTTTTGTCTATGATCCATTTTTTAAGCGTTTCGATACTGCTCTTTTCACATTCAAATATCATGTACCTGAAGATCGGAACGTTTGTCGTGCAATAAAAAAAAATATTGAAAGTAAAAAATCTACTGGATGACTAGATTTCCGAAATTTTCCGCATATAGATGCCAGTATGTCAGCCAAAAATTTTAGGCCACCCCCAATTTCCGGAACTACTCCTTAAGCAGTTAAATTACATAAATTTTTTTCATTTTCGTTGCGCAAAAAACGTTCAGATCTTCAGGTACACCAAATATCCTATTTTATTTCAAAATTTTTCATCAACTTTATAAAAATTTTTTTCTTTATTCAAGACTAACCATAAATATGTTTTTCTTATTTAAAAAATATTTATTGTTGACAAATACCACTGGAAAAAAATAACAAATTATTTACCTAAATACCAAAAAAATATTTATTGTTTATCTTCGTAACAAAATATTTTCAATTATATTTATAAACAATTATACTGAAATTAAAAGTGTATAGTTATCCGACGGTAACACGTGCGTTAAAACATATGAGAATGATTCGTATGATAACAGAACTTGGTCATACAAATAAGTCATATACTTTAAAAATTTAAATGTTGTAAAAAATAAGTAATGGTACCTTTTTAAAAATAATTATAAAAACCAAACTTACATTTCATTTTCTCCAAAGGCTCATGGCTGAGTTGGTGACCAGGATTATGGAGCATTGAGGTGTCATGATGTGTATTGGCATGAACATCGTGATGGTGCATAGCACCTTGAAGATGGTCACCGTGCAGTCCAGCCATGGAGGCTGCTGCAGCGGCATGCTGGTAGTGCTGGACCGATAATCCAGTCGCTGAACCGGTCACCAGGTCCTGGAGACACAGTTCAGTATTACCGCCACCTCCGCCGGCGAGTTCGAGGCCACCCCCGCCCCCGCCGCGCTCCATACTGTAGAAGGTTAACGTCGTGCCGACTGTTCCGTACACTTCGGACAATAATACTGCCCTCCACTTGTTAACAACAACAACAACACACTTAAATAAATATTTATATCAATATAAGTATCAATACCAATATTTATCTCACAAAATATATTAACACTAAGTACAATTCTTTCAGTTCATCAGCTTATTGACATGTACAACATCTAACAAACATTTATAATTTTTAAAATAATTAGTAACACACACAATTATTTTCAAATAATTGCTGTCAGTTTCACTTCAATCACTTTTCCCAACTCAGTGTTTGCATCTAACTTAAATTTCATTTAATGTCTAATTTTTTTTTAATTACAAAAATTTCACTGTTCCAAAAAAAATAATTATCCAATTAAATCCTGAGTTATTAAAAATTTAGACGTACACTCAACAAATTTAAAAAAAAATTAGATATTATTAAAATTCGTAAATAAAATAGTAGTCCAAGACTTGATCTGATCAACAGCACCAGTAAAAAAAAGTTGACAATATTTTCCACATAACTATTTATAGCCCGAGCTTTACTTTAAATACTACCACTCGCGACTACAACAGTTACCGTTATGAAGCTAAAATACAAGATTCGCCAGACTCACCTATAACGCGAGCTGTCGCGGTATGTCGTCAAGACCAGCCTCCGCGATTCCGCGAGTCGACGCACACAGTCCGAGTTCAGTCTACGTGTGCTGTAACACAAACCGCGTGACAATGTAATTAACCAAAACAATATAACATAAACTAATTGGTAATTAGCATCCAACATCCAATAAATTAACACGATTTTTTCAAAGACCGTAAATAATTAGCGTTTTATTAAAGTACCTAATTTGTAAAGTTAAGTCTCTGGAGGTTGTAAAACAGTAGCTATTAACTAGCAGCAAAAGCTCATGGCTGGTGATTCGGAGCTTTCAAGTCAGGTATGACGGTAAATATTTTTAACCAGGTGAGCAAGTAGTCACAACACCAATTGTACCGCCGCGTTGTAGATTTCAGTAGTGTGTACAGAGGGTCGACGAGGAGGCTTAACCGATAGAGCCTTTCGGACTGGCTGCCGGCTTAAGTCCGTAAGTCGGAGTAAGCTCACGGATCTAGTGGTCTTGGGTGATGTTATACACTGTGCTTGTACGGTAGATGTGCTAGATCTGGCTAGCTGGCTTCTGTCTAGCCTAGTTGTGTTGTGTTGTGTTGTGTTGTATTGTATAGTGTAGCTTGCGTAGTGTTGAGTAGTAGCCGCCTAGTTATAGTCTTCCCTCACTATTATACTCTCTATTCTCTCAATACTAGCCTTCTCTGTCCTGGTTGCCGGCTAGCCAGCCTGCCTGACTGTCTGACTGCGCCGCTCATGTTACGATCCCAGACTTACTCCCTCTTCATCTCATCCAGCTTCCATAGTATCCCTTCTCCATCAGCTCTGACACACTCACCACTACTATGACCAACAGTACAACGAATGTGTGCATGAGCACCAACACTGAACCAACGGCAACGCCAACGCAAGTAAAAGAATTCACGAGCTTCGTTCCTCTGTCGCTTCTCTTTCAGTGCGCTATCTGATGTGCTCTGTCTCTGTCGGTGTGCATGTGTGTGTGTGTGTGGTAATTTTGGTGGGGATGCTGTTGCAAATAGTGGGGATAAGTTAGCCACTCCTATTGGTGGTGATACCCGACGAGGATTTAAGTATAAAAGGTAATGGTGTAGTCAGCCCCACTGTAGGTGATATGCATCACACAGCCACTCGATCTCTGTGTATAGTTTTTTGTATTTTGGTAGTGTATATTCAAGTACTCGCCGCTTCAACGCAGAGCTTTTCTGGGTGATGTGTGATATACTTTTTCTATTCCATGATACACCTTTTCTACACAGGTTATATATATTTGTATAAGTTACTTGTGTAGGTATTGAGATTCTCTTATTTTTTTTTTTTTATTTCTTTATCAAGTGTTGAGACAAGGATATGCTGAGGAAAAAAAATATATATATATATATGTATATCTATAATAATATTTTACATATTGTATGTTTATTGTACATGAGGGTAAATATTTTAAAATTGGAAAATAAACTACGAGTGGATTTATTTTTAAAATTGCTTTTATATTTATTTGTTCTTAGAGTTACATATTTCATTTTTAATTTATTTTGAAGCTGAGAAACACTTAAATTGTTATCGAAAATAAATATTCAATGTTTTATTTGATGGTTAAAATTATAAGGGAGGTGTGGAAAAAATATAGAAATGAAAAAATAAATACAATAGTTTAAGTTAAAGGTAAAGGAGATAAAAGATATAAAAATAAAAAGTAAAAAGTAGTGAATGTAAAGGTCGCAGGAAAGCACTCAGTTCAGAACGTGGATTGAGGTAGTACATACGTCAACTCTGAACGTTGACGGTATGGTTGTAGAAGATGAACAAGTACAAAAAGAAGTAACGAGGAAGTAGAGGAAGAAAAGGTTGTAGGAATAAGAAGAAAGTAAGCAAGGTTCACGAGAGACAAATGACAGTAAAGCCACGCCTACAAACCTGCGGGGGCGTTGTTTAACGTCCTCACTGTGTGGACAATTGAGCATGTGTAATATTGTGGGCTTGTGAGGAGTATGTGTGTGTGTGTGTGTGTGTGTGTGTGTGGTGTGACTGAGGTAGGAGAAATACGTGAAGAGGGGAATCGTTGATTTTTTAACAGAGAACAAACTCTAGCCTCGACGTGCTCGTCACTGTATCCAATGTATACCGGGTAGGGTATTTCTTCAATCAATTGTGTGTGTATGTGTGTGTGTGTGTATGGATAGATGTGTATATGGGTATGAGAAAGAGACAGTAACATAACAAGCAAGAGAGATCGTGAGTATGAAGTAGTAAATGTGGGAACGTGCAGAAATGTTCGGTTAACATTGGATTGATGTAGATGATATATATAGTATCAACTAGAGTATATATAGTTATTGTAATTTGATAATTGGAGGATTATGGATTACCTGTATTGGCTTCGTGGTCGTTGATTATTATTGGCTCTTTTGATTCATCTGATCTCTCAAATGTATATATATATATATATATATATTATAATATCAACTGTTTATCAATAGATTAATGTATTATGAATTATGACTACAGTTGTAAAATAATATTTTTAAAACAAACATCAATAAAACAATTAAAATTTAATATATACAATTTTTTATCAAAAAGTTATTTATATATTTATTTTTTTATGATAAATTATGGAAATGTAATTTTTAATTGAAAATTAATTTTAAAAATATGCAAAAAAAAATTTTGTTTTATTATATATCATTTATTTGTTATTAATATCAGCAATCATGTAATTTCTTTGGACAAGTAAACATGTCGGCGAAATGTAGTATCATAAAAGAGTATGTATGTCTATCACCGTCAGCTACAGAAGGTTGTAGATATAGATAGATGTAGATATAGATATAGATATATAGATGTGTATACCTGAAGATCAATTGATGCCGACATGCTCAATTGTGTTTTATTAATGATAGTAGACGAGTATGGAGCAAACAGTATATGCTTTTTTCTTGTAAAACCGCTTTTTTTAGACTCCTATCGAACACTAGCGAAGATAACGTTTTCTTTGTGTCTGTCCACTGTACGATAAAATAGGACAAAGAACTCAAGTACGGATCTCATCGATTGTTTTTTTTTATTATTTATTTATTGTTATATTTATTTATTTATTGTTCAATTGACGGAAATAACGAAGCAATTATTGGCTCTGACACATCGTTTAATATTATTTATCAGCGATCGTATATCATTTTTCATTTTTATTACTTTTTAATTTTTGTTTCCAATAAATATCTATATCGATGTTGACATTTTTTTATTTTAAATATATAGTGTACGCTTTTAAAGATGAAATATTAAACTGAGGCAAGATGGAACCTAGAAATTTTTATAAAATAAATAATAAAAAAATAAAAAACTACAATTGTTTCAGATCAAAAAAGAAAAGGACATTCTGAGAGTACTTATAATTTATATAGAAAAACAACTCCGATATAAATCCTATGAATATCAGCTACGGGAAAAAATGGCATGTTTAGTCGTTATACACGGAGAGAAAATTATGGTAATAGTTCCTAGTACGTTTATGAAATATCATCCTATACCGTTATGGTAATGATTACTTGGGATTATGGGATATAGACCCATACTTTCTGGGAAAAGTTTCCATAAGTATGGGAACAATTCCTATCATTATGGTAACAGTTTCCATATCGCATGTGAAAGAATCATGGTAATGATTACCATACTCATAGGAATAGTTCCCATAAGCAAATAGTAACCGATCCTATAACTACATTGTAATGGTTCCTAAGTGTATATGGGAATAAGCCCTATATATTATGGTAACTATTCCTATAATATTATTGTAAACATAACCATCATATTATGGTAATGGTTACCATAATGTTATGGTAATCATTACCATAATGTATGGAAATTATTACCATGATATTATGGTTACGATTACCATAATATTATGAGAATAGTTACCATAAGAGTATGGGAATGGTTACCATAATATCATGGTAATAATTCCCATAATATTTAGAAATTATAATAATTTTTTTTTTTGTAAGAAGCGTTTTTTTTTGTATATTACAAATTTTAAGTATACAGAAAATACGCTTGTTACAAAAAAAAAATTTTGTTATAATTTCTAAATATTATGGTAACCATTACCATAGTTACATGGTAACGATTACCATGATTCCATAGGAACTATTCCGATACAAAATGGGAATTATACCCATAATTATAGGAATGATTACCATAATATATATGAGTGCGGTTCCTATAATCAACATTTGAAAAAAACCGGTTACTATGCAGTATGGGAACAATTCCCATAACATATTGTAACTGTTACCATAATTTTCTCTCCGTGTATATAGGCGTTAAAATTTAAAATTATTAATACTTATCAGAGCCTAAATACACTATACGAAAGCTTATTTAGGCCTAGAAATTCTACACTATTTATTAGGATATAGTAGATCCTTAGTTTTACCATATTTATTTAAACACTCTAATCATAAATGTGTAGTCGAAATTAACACACTTGCCAAATAACATTGAAACACCATAAACAAAATCTATAGATATTTAATGCACCCTCAAACATGTTTTAAGCGACTACAAAAAATTATACTTTTGCTTATGATCTTAAACATGGAACGCATTTGATGTGTGTTAAAACAATACACTTGTAACACACTTGGTTTTAGAGTGAAACCTATCAATTTAAATTTAAAAAGAAAGATAATGTTTTTCTAATATAGAATCATTTTGTTACACAGTTGAAAATTTTGTGTTCTTGTGTATAAAAATTCAGTGGTTAAATATTTTGTGTCAATTATTTGACACCATCAAGTGTCAATTTAACTAAAGTTGAATGTGTTATCTCATATTAACAAGTTTTAAACCTGTATTATTGCCTGACACAAGTATAATGTGTTAAACTAACACAAAAAATTGAGTGGACCGTTTGGGACATCTGATTTGGGTTAAATTTAACACAAATTTTTCAACTGTGTACTAAGCGTACAGAGTGCTAATAGAGCTTCGTTAGGTCTACCAAAATATTATAAATGAAAGAACAAAGTAAATTAGAATTTAAAGGACTAAATATAGCCGGGTCAAAGATAAAACTTTAGTTAGACTTAGTCGTCTTAAATTGTGACTGAGTACGATCAAGTCTAAATCAAGTTTTATTTTTGACCAAGGTAGGAGTTAGGAATTGGTGATACATAGAATGCTTAGGCTTAATCAGAAATTTACTCTCTAAATCTGAAACAGTAAAAACTACTGATAAATAGTGTATACAAACTATTTCACAGCTATAAGTATATACTTGGTATACTTATAGCTGTGAAACAGTGACTACACTGTTTCAGATTTACAGAGTAAGAATTTATCCTACCAAATGAGAATGAATAGTTTTTGTAGGTTCTAAAAAGATATTAAATTTTGATTTTTTAGAATCCATAAGAGCTAATAAGAGTATAAAGTATGAAAAATACTTATTTAGGTCCACTTAAGAATGTCAAGTACTCAAATTGGTATATTCAAGGATATTGAGTACTCAAAGCGAAGTTATATTTCGACTCGGGATGATATTGAAGGGGTATTTATCTTTCTTAAATTATTTGTCATTTAATTTTGAACCAAATATCATTTTCTTTACGAATTTTTATTATCTCCTTGGAATTTCAGATCGTAATTTCGCCAATTTCACGCGCTCAAAATTCGAATGATACCCATGACTTTACGATCGGACACGATACTAAAATGTGATACGTTTGAATATAAAATTGTTCTATATAATATATATAACACATAATATATTTTATTCTCTGCTGAATGCAATATACTTCATAATAGTAAATGTATTTATTACAGACTGAAAAAATAAAAGAGGTGAGTTAAGACTTTATGACTTATGTAGATGAAACTTTTCGGGAAAAAAAGTGTTTTATTTTTTTAAATCACAACTTTTTTGACCAAGTTAAATAGATTTTATTAAGAATATATTTTGTTGTAATTAATCAACTAAAATTATTAAGAAAATTCAAATAAAGAAAAACGAAGTCAATAGAATTTTTTTTTCTAGTCTATTGACTAAAAATTAAATTTTTCTTAGTCATGTTTTTGAAAAGTCTTGATTAGAAATATTAAGAATTTTAATAAATAATGTCATGAATTTTCTTCTACTGTGATTGAAACAGTTGGTGTCTCTCTTGTTTTCTAGTGTGTCATATCTCGAAAAGTTTTTTCTTTTAGTTATACTGTACATACACAGTAGTAACACAGTAACGTCAGTAGAGTTTTTCCGACCCTCATCTACTCTATATACAGGCAAGCCGCTAGGTCGTTACGACGCTCCGTCTTTACAAATTTTATATCATTTTTATGAGGCATAAAGTCGTCCAGAAGCCGACATTGGGAGAGAAGAAAAAAGGAGTCAAAAAGTATGGGAGAGAGAAACTGAAGCAAGGAGCTGGAATCTGGAATATAAGAGGCGATGAGGGGGTGGGTGATGAAAAAAATGAGAGCTGAGAGAAAAGAAATCTAAAGAGAGAAAAAATTACCAGCAGACAAAGAAAGCCAGTACTTGTTCTGCGCTCTGAAGTCACGTGGCTGGGCGGAGCGGATTTTCATCCCTTCGATGTTACCTTCTAAGGGTATACACACTTTATAAGAGGGTGGAAAACGAAATAGTAGTGGGGTAAACTGTAAGAGTGCAAACTTTTATATACACATATATATTGTATTTTTAAAAATCTTGAATATAATTCTGTGTATCTAACATCAAAAGACAATACATTTATTTGATTAAATTAATTTTTTTGTTCAATTTTTGACAATTCTTTTTCTCAAAAATTTTTAATTTTACTACCCAAGCAAAATTTTTGGTTTAAAAAAAAATATGTTTTTCTTTGCAGAATCTTCGTTATTCAAGACAAATAAACTCTTGAAAAAATAAATGCCAAGTAATCAAGGTTAACTTTTATCATTTTTTAAATAATAATATAAAGATTAAGTCTTAAATTAATTAAATACTTCTGTTATGTTTTACGCGCAATTTCAAAATATATAAACCAACAATAAGTTTTACGTCTGTTTATGAACTACGTCACTTTTAGTTTTATTATTATCTATATATAAATAAACTTGAAACTTTTATGAGCTATTTCTTTAGTTAATATAATCCAGGATGAATTTTCTGAAAGTATTAAACTATTTATTATAGAGCGACTGAAGTAGTCAGTCCAAATAACTCTAGAGTGTTTTTGCCGTATAGTAAAGAACATTATTTTCATTTTTTATGTTACAACAATTTTGTGTTAATTTTTTAAAATCAACCAACACAGAAAAAAAATAATCGATGCTAAAAATGGCAATTTACGGAACTTTGAAATTTCAACTTTTGAATAGACGTCACAATAAAAAGAAATTTAGATTCTAGTACATCGATTTAAATAGATTTATATAAATCTACAAAAGTCAACGAATATCTAATTTAATCGGGCTAGATATCTAAAGTATTTGTTGCTAGCCATAATGTTTTATTGGGCTTACACCAGATTTAATACAATATTCCAAATTTTTAAAATTCAATTGTCAATCAAGTTGTAGAATTTTCACGATTATTCAATTTTGCTAAATACACTGTAAAAAATTGGGAGTGAATTTGAAGTGGTTACGGATTTTACTCCAATCCGAATTCACTCCGTCACTCGAAGTTCAAGAGTTTAAAAAAGAATCACTGTTTTGCATACGGGGTATCTCGAGTCAAAAAAAAAATTTGGATTTAAGTCTCAAAGTTTTCAATGAGATTTTTAAGGATCGATTTAGAATTTTAAGATTGACAACAGTATAAAAAGTTATTCGAGTTTGGTCCTCAAAGAAGTAGTTACGACCCATTTTACCACTTTGAGGACTAAACTGAAATAACATAATCTGGATTAGAGCCTCAAAATACTCAAAACAGGAATAATTTTATCCACATTTGAACTCAAAAGTCTTATTCGACGTATTCTCTCCCTTCCTTTTTTTTATCTAAAGTTTTTCAAAGTCCGAATTACAATGGAGTTTCTCTAACTTTGACTGAGACGAATCGAAAGTTCCAAGAATTAAAATTGTAGAAGTAACCCTTCTTTTTACTAGAAGGCGTGACTTAAAAACAGTGAGTCAGTCGAAACGACCCACGAGTTTTTGAATTTTAAAGGTTAGGATTTTTCCAACATTAATATGTCAATTTTATTGTTGTTAAACTTCTTAAATAGAAAATCGATTCTTCCAGTGAAACTCATTTTCCATCACGTAATATGTTTTTTTTCTTTTTTATAGATTTTCACAATATTAAAGCTTACTTAACTTAAATGTTTATTTACGTACACAAATTTAGGGTTAGAATACTCAGTTTATGCGCAACGCCTATACGCAGAACCGCGCTTTACCTTTGAGCATGTGCAGTTGAGTGATGGTGGGAGAACACTTCCCCTGCTGTCGGAGGAGAAATTAAGGGAAGTCAAAGTTACAGAACGAAAAAGTTATAGAGACTCCACTGTATAACGTTTTATTCGTTGAAGATTTTGAGGTCTTAGTTATAACTTAAAATCGATAAATTATTAGCGTTTAGACCTCATAGTTCTCATTGAAGATTTTAAGTACTCAAGTCGAGATATTTTCTGGGCGGCAAATAAAACATCAAAGGAATTTGAGGATTAAACTATAATTTGTTTTTTGACTCGGGACTAAACTTCTCTTCGGAGTGAATTTTACTCCGAGGGGATTAAATAAGTAAACAGTCACCCACTTCAGATTTACTCCGGGTTCACTCCGCTCATTTTTTACAGTATATATAATTTTTCATACCATAACTATTGCCATGAGGATCAAAAAGTAATTTGAACAATTTTTACAAAAAATAATTTCAAAAATTAGTCTTATCAGCGTAAAAAAAACTGTTCGATGTCATAAATTTGTAATAAAAACTATTTCTAATTTATAATAAACCTTATTTACATATTTTTAGACTTTTATCATAATTTAAAATTTTTTTACGGTTATGAGAAAGTATGAAATAATTATCTTGAGTTTTTAATTAAAATAGAAAAACATTAAATTTTTTTAAAGTCATAACTGCACTATTTTCTTATCATTTTTTTTATTTAGCTGTACTTCCTTAGATATTGGATTATTTTAAGGTGATGCTATAATTTAAGAGACATGTAATACATATTTTGTATCGATATGTAGACTTAAGAACCGCCTGAGAGAGTTGGCTGTTCGAATTTATTCGTAGTTTAACCTGTAATCCTGTTTAAGATGGAAAAGTGGGTGAAAACTTAGCGTGTTTCGCAGTAGACTTGTGGCGATGGAGATGGCTTAGTAGTATTAAACTTAACGATGTTAACGAGTCTTTGATTCTTTGAGATTTATTTGTATTACTTTAACACGCGTTATGTCTAAATACTTAAATATTTACATAAAAACTTAATCTTAAAACTTAAATTATTAATTAAATGCCTACTCAACATCAGTTCAAAAAAAAAAATAATTTTTTTTCTTATTTTAAATTCAAGATATTTTTAGATTATTATAAATGAACCCGAGAAACCATTCCCGTGTCTTACTTGCTTTATTCTCAGCCCCGTTGATTCCACTCCATCAATTTTCAATCACAAAGGCTAACTTTTCCCTATTCCGCGAACTTCTCCTTTACAGGTAATATATACTTGTATATATATATATATATATATATATGTCCCTGTAGAAGTGTGTGTCTATCTGTCTACTTTTTTCTCTTACACTCAGGCCAAAAATAAGGGTAGAGTTTTTTTTTATTATTCTAGCATACCTTTGAAAAAATATATCCTTGAATAATATTTTTTACACGCACACGCTCTAAATTATCATTTCTTCTGACAATAAAACAACTCACGTCCAACAAAAAAAAATTTTTTTTTATTACTTTATTTATTCTTTTTTACTTAGACATAAAAAGTAATTTTTATAAATACAAGATATTTTTTATTGCTTGAGTTATTTCAGCTCCACGTGTTTTAATTTTTCAAACACACAAATAATAATAATAAATTTAAAAATAAAAAGAATTTAATTAAAATAAACTAAAATACTTTACTTGCAATAAGACTATTAAAAAATTTTTTTTTACTGCATACAAAATTAATTCAAATATTTGTTGTATTTTATTTATTTTGAAAAAAAAAAATTACGATAAAAATGTGTAGAGAAGAATTCTTTAAAAAAAAAAAATGAACGCACATTAAAAATTTTTTTTTTTTTTTCAATATTAATTGATCAAGAATATCAATGGAATCTTTAAATAAAATTAACAAATCCCATTAAAATTAAAAATAATTGTTTAGTTGTTGACAAAGTCATTGGATAATACTCTCGGGTTAGAAAACATCTATAGAGAATAACAGATCCGTGTGTTATGATTTGGTGTAAGAGTGTTACGTGTTTAGGTGTGTGTTAGCCCCCGCGAGCCCTCGCATCCGTGAGGCAGTGACGTCACCGCCAATGGAGTCGCGGCTTCGGGGCGGCGCCTTTGACTCAGCCAACATGGCAGCTCGCGACGCCGCCGTCCACCCCGCGGAGCTTGATCACTTACTACTTCTTCACTGGACTTCTCCTATGTTCTATAAACAACCAACCGACGACATTGCATTTCTGTCGTGATCCTGCCGCAGTTATTCAATTCAAATATATATAGATATATGTTCCCTTTTCATACACATATTTTCATTTTTACTATTTATCATTTACTTATTCTACTTTTTATTTTTCATTATAGTTTCTATAAAATAATCCTAATTTAGTACTTTATTTTTAAAATAATACTGACAATTAAGAAATTTATTTAGCAATTAAATTTTGTCGTTTTAAATAATTATTAGTTTTTGGCTGTCTTTATATTCCATTAAGTAAAACGAACAACCTGCAGTCATTATGTGACTGTCCAAGAATTATTGCAAAATTAATTGAATATGATTTGAATTTAGATTATTATTTAAATATATACTCTAAGAATCTTTTGTTCATTTCTGTTATCATTAAATTTTAATGAGAACAATCTCATCATCGACTAGCAAACTGATTGATTTCAATGATCGTATAAAATCAAGTGATTTAAAAAAAAATCTACGCGTTAAATTTTTTGTCATTAGTCATCTAATATATTTTTTTTCACTCAAATTAAATTAAATCTGTTTAATTTTTATAATCATAGGAGACATGGCATAGAGCAATTTTTTTTTATTTTCTTTCAATTATATATACATAACAATTTCATATATTCAATCATATTTAGTGACAGACTAATGAAATATTAATTTATTAAAAATAAATAAATCTGTATTTTTTCCCGCGTAATTTAAATATTATTTGAATGATGAAGATGAGTTGATTTATCTTGATCCTTAGCAACAAAAAAGTGTTTAAGCTATGAAAAGGCACATTTGAATTAGTGACATACTTTTCACTAAAGTAAAGAGTAGGTAAAGAGTGAATAATCACTATTTTCACTATTTCAAATTTAAGAGAGTACACATCTCATTGCTTCGCAATTGGGTTGTGCAATAAATTTCGTATCACAATAAATTTGGTTGAGTTGGTAAATAGGCCCAACATAACTTAACAGATCTGGCTTAATACGATATTACAAATTATTTTCCCACAGTTGGTTTACTAAGCCTACAGTGTTGGGATTTTCTCAGAGTAATTACCCATTCTCATTGATTATAAATTATTACATAATAATTTTAATCAAACAACACTTTTGTGCTGAAATTCAATGAAACCTATTTTAATTATTCATCAATTAATTTTTTCTTAAATTGATAGATAAAAAATTTAATGCGCCATTATGGTCATAAATTTTAGTTGAAGATAATTTAAAAAAAAAATATTGTATGGATAAAATAAAGAAAGTACTTTTTATAGAAATAATAAAATTATTCAGCGCATGACACCTGATTAATCATCATGAATTTAAAATTTTAAAGAGCAGAAAAGTTTGTCTACATTGAGGACAGTTGAGGTCTATGGCGAGCTACAGCGGCAGGAGCAACGAGCCGGCGAGGACGACGAAGATAAGTTAGTTTTACAAAGACAGAGAAGATGATGAAGATTGTATGAAGGTGTGAAATGAGCCACGTGCTCTGGCACCGTAATATATCACAGCCCCTTCCATTCTGTGGGCTCTTTTACAAAAGACTGCGACCACCGCATATCAGCTCACCAATGCTGCCGCTACACTAACAGAAAATGCTCGCTCTATGCTAAATATACCGGGGTGGAGAGTAGTCATATACATATACATATACATATATAACAGGGGGTAGTCTATGAATATTCTCGCGCCTGCCAGGGCAATAGAATGATGAACGACGATCTCGCCTCTCAACCCACTATTATACCCTCTATAGTATACCTCATGTCAGATAACTTCAGCTTCATTGCTGAAAGAATATTTTCCCATTTACTACCACTATACATATATCATATATCATATATTTTTACGCTAATATATAGCTCTTATATATTTTGACACACCTCAATTCATCGTTTAACCATGCGAAACTTAACATCGGTTTCTTAAACTATTACGTAGTCGTTATCGTCATCCTTCTCATAAACTTATTTCTCATATATATGTATATATTTATCCAGTCATTTATCATAATTAAGCTTATACGAATAAGTTTATTCATGAAGCTTTTTGAATTCAACTTCATTTCACGGTAACTTATTTATTATTATTATTATTATTATTATTATTATTATTATTTGAATTACAGTTGGATCAGTATTGTTATTTACATAGTTTATAGTATATATATATATAGTTTATAGTATATTGTAGAGATGAAAATGATGTAATAGCATTGAGCTAATTAATAATAAACATTACATTATTATTACACTTTAAAAAATTAGTGGAGAGAACGTGGAGTAAATCCGGAACGGATGACTGTTTATTTATTTGATCTCCTCGGAGTAAAATTCACTCCGAAGAGGAGTTTAACTTAATATTGGAAATCCGGTTCGGAGTGAAATTTATTCGAAAATAATATTTTATTTTTTAATTGATAACAATTCAATTTAAAAAAAAAAAAAAAATCTAATTTTTTGGAGGGGGGCCTCTCTGTCCCACAAAAAAATTTTTTTCTCCCTTCGTATCCACCAATGATGTGAAATGGAATTTTTCTATATGTATTTTACATAAAAAAAAAATTTAATTTAATGACATTTGATCAACTTTCAGAAATTTTTTTTTTCAGCTTTTTTAAAGAGTACCCCATTTTGCCCGCCAGAAAAGAAATTTTTAATTATTAACGACAGCTAAAAATTTTGTCTATTTACCTTGGATATCATTAAAAACAAAAAGATTTGGCGTATTTTAGTTATTGACAACTTAGTATTTCCATAGGTTCCTCTTTTGCCCCTCCCTTCCCTATAAGCAACAAATATTATAAATAACTGTTCAATATTAATAATATAATATGTTAATTAATAGATCATTGGTCTGAAGATGCTGATACATGTAATCATTGAAATATTACCAATAAAAAAAATTTTTTAAAAGAATCGGATGTGCCAATTTTAATTATTATTATTATTATTTTTATTTTCGTTTTTTTTTTTTAATTCAATTATTGCTATTCATAGATATTAGTATAAGATTATTTTTTTATGTTTTAACTCAACAGAAAAAAAAATTTTATGATTAAACAAATATAATCTATATTGCTCAAGTTATCTTAACAATGTGTTGATATCGTTGGAAAATTCACAAATTTTACTGCGTCGTAAAATGCATTTTTTTTTTTTTTAATTTTTTTGTTATTATTAAGCAAATTGTTAACGCGATTAAGGAAGGTTTGTCTAAAAAATCTAAAGTTTGCTATAGTCTTTGCGCAATAGCTATTATATTAGCAGAATGATACGTTTATATAAATGGTGAAACACACATGTAATGCAAAGCACATGTTACACTAGTAACAATAAATATAAATGCATATAATGATATAAGTTTAAGTTTATGATAAGTAATAGGAGTGATGGGTAATAAAACGTTATCTTTTTGTTCTCAAGTTACAGGCGTGAGTAAACGATACACTTTATAATATATATATGCATACTAATAAATATCACAAATTAAATTTAAAGACAATGATTTTTCCATCAAGTTCAAATTTTTACTAATTAATTATTTATTAATTAATTAAATTAGTCATTTGAAAAGTGGATTAATAAGATGTAACTATAGTATTTTATCAGTGACAATTTAATCATACATTTTCATTGCATCCTGTAGAAGTGGCAATCGAAAATGAAATCCATCTCGGTTCCCTGTCGCTATTCGAGACAGACATTGCAGTTTTATCGCCGTATTATTTTAGTTACCCGCACTTATTCACTCACTCTAGCAAAATATATACAATAATATATACATATATAGTTAAACATGATACCCTAAATTTGTGCCTCATGAAGCACATAATCTTTGATAACGAACGACTGGGATGTAAAAAAAAACTGTGAGCCAAGAGCCAGCGAATATTGTGTGGCACTCTCAGATATGAGACTGTGAGTTACAGTATAGTCTAGTATACGTTATTATTCGATTCACGTGTCTACTATACACCATCATTTTTCTGTCATAATTGTTGTATATGTGCTACACTACCATGCGATACACAGTATCCCCAGCCGAAAAATCTTATGCTTGTGCGAGCAAGCAGTTGAGCATGAGATATTTACGTCACTGATCTAAAGATTATTCTATATAATACTGTCAATCAATTGTCATAATATTTTATTTATTATTATTATGATATTTTTTCTATTTTCAATCCTCTATTCAAACTTACACGAAAAAAAGAGTTTCGTTGTCCTATCAAACGACAAAATAACGAAATTTTTTGCTATAGTAACAGATGAAATTGCATCGTAATTAAGAAGTGAATATGGTATAAGAATACATGATAAAAATTATAAAAATATTGTCGTATTTCAAAACCGGTATTTTTTACTAAGTAATCTTAGCTTATGATTACAACAAATTTTTCCGTATACACTTTATTTTTTTTTAGACAAAAGTAAAGTACGAATTAATATTTGTCACATTTTTATTACCAATTTTACCTAAAAAAAAAAATATATAGAATAGAAATAGCATTTGTAGCCAGTGCTTCATTTTTGGGCATTTAATACTTTATGTAAATTAATGAAAAAATTAAAAAAAAAATTTTATTTTTAAAGGGGGATAGAAGTATCTTTGAACACATTTTCAAAATTGATTATATCATTGCGTCTTTTACAAATTATTTTATTTAAGCTCTTAAGTGTCCAAAACTGGCTCTGAAGTGGCCAAAACCCGTACCTTTATTCTATTTTTTAAATTTTTCAATTGCACTTCAGTTTTTCCGCAATACTCAAAAATTGACTTATTTATAAAAACTGTTTTTATTTATTCTTACAAGTGTCTCGGTGTATTCCAGGTACTTGTTATAATGATAAAAAAAAATTATTTTTTGCCAAATTTTTCGGTCTTCTTCGTGCCCGATTTTCTTTGAATTATATAAAAAATTTGATATCTAAAAAAAAAATGTTTTGGATACTTAAATTTTGAGATTACTGTTGAAAGTACGAATAAAATATTAGTATTATATTTTTCGTTATATATGATAGTT
This sequence comes from Microplitis demolitor, assembly GCF_026212275.2. Classification (NCBI taxonomy): domain Eukaryota; kingdom Metazoa; phylum Arthropoda; class Insecta; order Hymenoptera; family Braconidae; genus Microplitis; species Microplitis demolitor. Next base: position 16,825,610 of record NC_068547.1, on the reverse strand, counting down.
AAACTAATCTTTTTTAAAACTTTTTGTAATAAATTATTGAGTTGACATTTATATTTTTTGAGAGTTGTTAAAAAATAATCAGTGTGCTATGTCATGACGTGTAGATTATACGGTTAGTGACACAAGAATGTATACAGTTAGGTGTAAAAATAAAAATAGAAAAATAGGATGGGATTATAATGTGTAAGAAATATCGACGGGATTATGTTTTTTTAGTGAAATATGTATAAATGTAAAGATAGTAGGGTGTTATTTTAAGTAATCTCAAAACGGCAATGGGAATGCTCGTTGCTTGTTTAGTTATACATACTAACTATACTACTGCGGATGTCGCAGGTTAAGTTGAGCCTAGGAAACAGTGCTACAGATTTACAAGTATAATGTATATAGAAAGCCCTCAAGGTAATCTCTTCTTCTCATTGAAGGGCTGCATTTTGATCCTCTGAGCTTCTGTTACAGCACGCTTTCAAACATTTCATGTCACGATCATCTATTTACTTTATTATTATTATTATTATTTTCCTTTTTTACTCGAGTGTTTGCTCTAATTACATATTATCATTTCCGCTCTATTTTAAATGTCATAATCTTGTGAAAAAATATTTTTAATATAATTATTGAATATATTAGAAGAATTCGGGGTAAAATAGACAAGATTTTTAGGGTTAGTTTTTTTAACCGAGTTTATTGTTATCTGGATTCAAATTAATATTGCTAGTATATCTATACTTAAATAATACACCACAGAAAATTTTTGGTGTGAAAATGGTCCCCGAAGACTTTACACAGTCTGCTTGGTGTGAAATTTTTTTGGTGTAAAATATCAAGACTTTGAACACGGCATGAGTATTTTCTTTTACACTGTTCATTATTATTAGCTCCAAACATTGTCCGATAATATAATCTGTGTCTAAAAATTATAAATTAACTTATAGGTTGTAGCACTAGTATATTATTATTATTAACGTAGAATATTTCAAAATAAAAATTATATATCAAGTGTCGAAGTAACCAAGAGTTTTAAATGAAGAACTTATACTTTTTGCATCATTGGTGTAACTGTGAATGTTAATTCACACAGTTCAAAAATTTAATACCATGTGTTATCTAACTTTCACACTGGCAGTGTTGAACACTTTTACACCAAATTATTTATACCACACAGTGTACTCATAATTTTTTACAATGTATATATATATACCAGCAATAATAATTTAAACCATGTCTAAAAATAAACCCGGTTTGAAAAACTGGTCCTTAGTTAGAAGTTTTTTTTTTTTAATTGAATTATTTTTTTGAATCATAGAAGACTAGAACAGAAAAAAATTTTGAGGTTAACTGAATTATAATAAAAGAAAGAAAAACCCTCTCTTAGGCCGTGTAAATAAAAATTTTAAAAGAAAACAATTTTTTTTCTCCAAATCAATGAGACTTACTTTGGCCCGGATTTTATAATATTATTACATTTTAATTTAATTTTAAAACGACAAATAAAGTTATTCACTGGTAAAGTGGTTTATTGATATGAAAGCCTGATATTAAGATATTATTTTTTTAATGTAGAATTTTGTTTTTGAATACACGTTCAAAGGTTTACTTTAAATTCAATGTAACGAAGCTGCACAAACACTTGAGTGTCAGTCAGTCGGCCGACTGGGTGTGTATTGTGTGGAAAAAAAAAATTAAAACATAAGCCAGAAAAGCTACTTGTGTGAAGGGTAGCTTGATTTTGGTAACATCTGAGGATGATAATAAAAATCACTACCAGTGACTACTCAAAGACTACTTGCTCGTTAGGCGCTCTGAGCTTTTCAAATAAACTTTTATAGACTATATATTCCATTACTTTTAACACTGCAGAATTTATTTAAATTTTTAATTGAAAATAAAATAAAAAATAATCTAGATAATTAATAAACGTTTTTTATGTTAACTTTTGGTAATAAAATAAAAAAATTCAAAATTATAAAATTAATGATAATTATGTCTTTACCCAGCTGACGTTTTACTTCCTGAAGTCAGCTGGACCAATGTCTGAAAATAAAGTGTAAGAAGAGCACTTTAATATTTTACTTGCTAGTAGATAGAATCGAATACTTATTTAAAAACTAAAAATTATTAGACCCGACAACTCCTTAAATCATACACTGATAAAAAAGTTGACTTGATTCAAGAGAAAACATCTTGAACCAAGAATACCATTTTGAAGAAAATAATTTTTTTGAGTCAAGAGAAAAAATTCTTGAGCCAAGAAATTATTCTTGGTTTAAGTAAATTTCTCTTGATTCAAGAAGTTTTTCTCTGACTCAAGAAAATTATTTTCTTCAAAATAGTATTCTTGGTTCAAGATGTTTTCTCTTGAATCAAGTCAACTTTTTTATCAGTGTATAATACGGACGGTTACATTCTAAAACCAAGTGTGTTACAAACGTATTATTTTAACACATATTAAATGTGTTTTATGTTTAAAGCCATAAGCGAAACTATTGTTTTTTGTAGTCATTTAAAACACGTTTCTCGGTGCATTAAATATCTATAGATTGCTTATGGCGTTTCAGTGTTATTTGGTAAGTATGTAAATTCTGACTACACACTTGGTTTTACAGTGTAATAATAATTATAATTGATATAATAAGAGGAAGGGTTAGAATGGCTAGATGACGTCACTTTGGGTCTTCTCGGAGAGTCCCGTCGGAATTCCTCTCCATCCGCCTCAATGTCATTCTTTAGTGGGGGTGAACCTTGTCACAGGCTGAGAGTAGCTCTCGACAAGTAAACGCTCGGTATTGAAGAAAGAGTAGCTTACAAAAGAGTATATTCTTACTTGTCAAGATGGACACATTGTGTATGGTAGGTAACCAATATTTTGAGACGCTGATGTATCAGTTGTCAGCATGTCCTGTGGTAGCTAGAAATGTATATACATTCAGCGTCATAATGCTACTCTGCAAGTATTTTATCACAGCCTTTATCATACATACGGTATCGATAAAACACTATTGCTGCCTTACCTGTCAGAAGATACTCCGCAAGTTGTTGAGAATGTTCGTTGCCATATTTATTGGAATGTGGCATTCGCAACAACTCGGAAAATTGACCACAACAAACCTGATATTGTGCTCTTCAATAAAACCACTCGTAACATTTATTTAAAGAAGAGCACGAAAAACAGATGTATCAGGATCTCCTGTTTGAAATTGGCATACTTCGCCCAGGCTACCGTGTTAGACTTGTTGTTTTCATTGTTGGCGTCGTTGGAAGGATAAAACAGTCTTTTTGGAAAACTAACTTGTTCGTCGATGTAGAAGGCTGTAATCCTCGGATCCCTTGATCTACATAGGCAACGGAACTTGGCCTGCTGCGTTTGCTAACCATCTTGTTGATGGAGCAACGTAGCAGTAATAGAAGGCACTCAGAAGCAGCCTTCGGTAAAGTCGGACTAATGGGGATAACCTCCTGAGCATTTAAACAAACATAAATAATAACAATAATAATAATAATAAAAAGTAATAAGTCCTGAAGAAAATGACCAAATGTGAATGTCATATATATGGAAGACAGTATAATAAAAAAGAAAAAAGTGAAGCTACCCCCAAGAGACTGACGGCGTGCTGCTCGGTGCTGATAAATATAACGTAACAAGTTCAGTAGAATAGCAACTTCATCCCGAAAGGATCAACGCGTCTTTCCAACTACTCGGTTCTATTCTCCTCTATTCTTTTTTCTCCAACACGTCTCTTGTCTCTTTATACACACTACACACTTTACCATTACTATTTTTATACTTATTTCTTTCTGTCTTTCTTTATTTATTTATTATTATTTTTATTTGGATTTATACTTTACTTCTGTGTCCTTTACCGATTTTTTTAATGCAATCCAACTATAGTATAAACTCTTGAGTCTAGACGAACAAGTAAAAGAAAATATGCGGAAAATTCTTGAGGATAGCCAGAATATTGGAACATACAACGCAACCAATCACTCGCTCCCTAACACACCTAAACCCGTTTCTATTTATTTTGGGAATATAGACAGCTATCTTTGTAAAGCCCTCAAAACAGAAGTGAATCTACTCAATCGTTTTTCTTATTTATACTTATAAATATATGTATATATATTTATATCACTACTCTACTGTATAAATAAAAAAATTATTTATATAGGTGTTCGTAACAACAAAAATATATATAAATAAGTGTATAATTTACCGAAAAAAAAAACTCAATCATTACATTTTTTTCTCATCCATGAAAAAATTTGTAATATTATTATTAATTTTCTAAAAATATAATAAATAATTTTTTTTCGATAACTAAATTTAAAAAGTAACTACTGATAATTATCGTATTAACACACTTTTAATTGGAGTAAATACAGTAACAATAATCTCAAAAGCTTAGGAATAAAAAAAAAGAAATTAAAAGTGAGAAAAAAAATTTAACGACTTGCTATTATTCTACACAAGATCCAATTGGCTTATTTTATTTAATCGGCTCAACAGTATAGAAGTATCCTCTCTTTATAATGAAGAAAAAAAAATAAAATTATCTTACAATATAAATTTTATTATTAAGAGAAAGTTGGTGTAGAGTGAAACAGAGTTTAGTGAAAAGTGAAAAAAAAAGGAAAAAGGAAAAGGCGGCTGATTTTATAAAGGTTTGAAATGTATTTGGGTGATGGTTTTCTGGGTGCGGATGGTTGCGGCGAAAGTATCATCAAGATAGGATAGTAAAAAGTAAATTAAATGAGAATTAAATACAAATAAAACCGCTCGGCCAAGTAATTGGCTAGCTCACTTCTTACTTTACCCTCGCGTCGTTTTTCTCGGTCGATTCAAGCGAATAAGAACCCACCACCGCCCCCGTCGCTGTTACTACTACCACCGTCGTCAGCCTGACAAATACTTGCTCACTGTGCCGTAAAAAAGAAATCAATCCCTCTCTCTTTTCTTATATCTATTATGTACCTATTCTTACCCACTGTAAAATACGATCAGTCTTGTCATCCGATGCTCAAACACTCTTTTAAATTCGTCGTAAAGATATTAGATTTATTCAATTATTTCTTTATATATACATAGAATTTTTTTCTTTGTTTTTATACTCTGTAAACATCAATAAGTGAAATCGGTGAAAGTTCACTAATTTTAAGTGTAAACCGAACCACTTTTTAAAATAAGTGGTTCGGTTTGCACTCAGAATTAGTGAATATTCACTTATTCATTTTTATTTCACTTATTCATGTTTAGAGAGTAAAAGATTTAAATCTTCTATATTTTAAATTTCAAAAATTTGAAATCCTTTTTGTAAACTTTTACCAATCAGTGTCAAATTGTATTTTTTTTTATTTCTATCAAAATTTTGAATTAAAATAAAAACAGTCTGCTTTAACTTTTATCAAATCAGATTATTTTAGTTTGAAAGTATAATTTATTTTTTAATTGGAAAATACAATATTAGTTCCCGAATCGAAATCTAAGGCATGCCTTTAACCTAAATGAGCATTGAAAACCTACATTAGACATAATCATTGTAAAAGCTTGAAATAAACAGAATTAGACTTACAAAGGTTTGAATTGAACTTACTTAGACTTGAGGAGGCATGAATTAGACCTACAAAGATATATAACCTGAAACGAACAAACTCAAAATTTTTTAAGTCGACCCTTTGTTGGTCCCAGGCTGCTTCTAGGTCTTATTCCACTCCTAGGTGTCATTGATCTACTGACAAAATCGCTGGATCACTTGCTGCAATTTTTTACCAGCCTTAGAATTTTTTAAATCGACCCTCTGTTAGTCCCAGGCTGCCTGTGGGACCCAATCCGCCCGTGGATGTCATGAACCCACTGGAGAGATGACTGGATTACTTGCATCAATTCTCCAGCAGTCCGCGAATTCAACAATTTTACTTTTTTTTAGTATTCCTTGCAAGTCCTTCCTTCTGTTAAGTCTAGTTACGTTCGTTTCACAATTTATGTCTTTGTAGATCTAATTCATGCCTTTGTAATTCTAAGTAGGTCCATTTCAAGTTTTTACAATTATTATGTCCTAAAAAGTCTAATGTAGGTTTTCAATGCTAATTTAGGTTCAAAATATGCCTTAGATTTCGACTCGGGTTTGAATGTATTGTTAGTATGAATAGATTTTACTGGTAAAAATGAATAAAAATATATGTATATTAATAAGTGTAAAGAAATAAAAATGGCAATATTTGAATATCAATCTAGGAAACTATAAAATGACATAAAGAGATCTCTGTGATGCTGTAGAAAGATGATTGTTAAGGGGATAGAGGTGACTATAATATATCGGGTTAGATGCACAAGGGCACACACGAGCCGTCGTCGTCGTGTCAGAAGGGGTTGGAAAAAAAGTGGGGAAAAAAGATTCGCGAATCGGTAGGGGACAGGGTTCTGCAATCATGGCTGGATTAAGGCTATATATGTATGAGGATAAAATGAGGCCGGAAAATAAGAGTTTTCCGAGTTTGGAGGGTGCAGATAGTACCTTTGTTTCTTTGTCGTATATATATATATATATATATATATATATATATATATATATATATATATATATATATATATATTATTTTACTGGTGGAGCAGAGCTAAGTAAAGTTGAAGCAGAAGCAATCGAGCTCCAGAGAAAAAGTGAGGGGGTCAAAAACCCAAGACGTACGTAAGCGTCACTGGGGTGAGATATTTTAGGGTAAATGATATTCCATAAGCGAGCATATGTGCTTGTGACTGGTTTTGTTATTAGGATATACATATACATATGTGCCTGTGTCTACATAATATGTATATAGATGTGAATTCTCCACCCTTATTTCACCCCGGGATGCTACTTTATTACAAACATGGATTACGATGGTAATGGGAATAATCTTTCTGCGGTCCACTGACTCATGTGTACGAGGGAAAAATTTCAAATCACTTTTATCATTTTTAAATTATAAATCATTACTGTTAAATCATCTGTTTTCACTAATAATTGTCTATAATATTTTTTTTAATTTCAAGAAGAACAAAAAATTTTAATTTCAGTAATAAAATTTTTTTGAACCATCCAAGTAATTTTAATAATTCAAAAAAAATTCATGACACAAATTACCGCGAGCTGGATTCGATCCGTGAACTTGCGGCCTTTAAAACTTCTCATGAATTAAAAATTCAAAAATTAATTTTTATAACAAAATTCTTAAGAATTTTTTTAGATAAAAAAATCGAGAGTGATTTCGGAGTAATTACGGATTTTACTTCAATCCGAATTCACGCCGACACTCAGAATTTCGGAGTTTTTAAAAAATCCGGAGTAAATAGAGTGTTTGTTCTTTCAGCGGAGTGATTTCGGAGTGATCTCGGATTTTATTTAAATTCGCATTCAATCCGATTCAGAGTTTTAATATTAAAAATAACTCCCCTTCGGGGTAAATTTCACTCCTAGGGGATTAAATAAAGAAACCGCCCGCTCCGCATTCACTCCAAATTTACTCCGCGTTTACTCCGCAAATTTTTTTCACTGTAATGATTTATTTTGTTTAATAAAACAAAGCAAATAAAAATTTTTAAAAAGGTTAAATATTTGTTAATATTTATTAGATTGCAGTTGATATTGGCAATGATTCATACATTTAGATACATTAAATATATGATTTCTAGATACCACACTAGCACTGACAGTTTGACATAGAGCCTACTCCCCTGATGGGAATCCCCGATGGCATATGATACAATCTTCCCAAGCTAATTCGTCAACATAAATAGATAACAGCATACTATATAATACATGTTATTACAACGCAATAACGTATCTTTTGATGTCAACACTCACTCATGCATCTACTACCTTCTATAGATAATTCAATTGTTCACATCGGATTACTGACAGATTACTCCAGGGTATTAAAACCTACATCATTAAATATTAAATATATATAGAGTACTATTCATCAATATTTGAATGATGATTTTAATGCATATTCTTTAAACAAACCAACAGATAAACACATTAAATAAAAACAACTTTTATTAAAGTAGTAAATTATAAAAAATAATAAAGATTATAAATATAAAAAAAATTAAATGACTAGACATTAATAATTTAAAGTATATTTTTATATGCTGTAAAATGTTCCATCAGCTTTACGACTGTAGCCAGGATTTGTTAAATCCGTGTGAGGACCCTCGATCGCCAGCTTGAGACTGCTCGGATGAATCCTCTCGATTGCTCGCATTTGTGCCGCGTAAGTCAAACGTCTCTGGTTTTTATCGAGAATATCATCTGACGATTGTGAATATTCTTTGGATTTAACAGCTATGGATTTTTTATCGGCAGTTGCTGCTCGGGATTTTTTACCACTCAGCGCCGAACGGTACTTATCGCTCGGCGAGACTGCTGGTGAATTTATTTTCCTCTGTACACGTATAGTGTCTCGTGTATTTACAGTTACTTGTGATACAGGCATTGCTGTAGCCGTTGCTACATTTGTTCCCATTGACTTAGGCAATATTTTTGACTTGATTGTTTTTGCTGTGGTTGGTTGTTTTGAAGACGGCTAAAAAATACATTTTTTTGGTGATGTTTTTTTTTTATTAAAAGATATTATTATTTACCTCAAGTTCATTACGTAACTGACGCCATGATTGTAAATTCAATGTTTCAGGTTGCATGAAAACATACATTTTTGGTACCATAAAATCTTCATCATGAATGTATATTGACGATAATGCAAAATCTAATGCATCATTTGGTTCCTAAAGAAATATCAGTTATTAAAAACCGCATTGACTACTAGTATAGAGAAAAATATTATATAATCATGTTATCACACAACTCTAAATTTTGAGGTTATATCCATAAGAATTAGGGCTTCAAACGAGATCGAAATTTTTCTGGTCTTGTTTCGTCTCGTTTCAATTTTACGAGACGAGACTGAGACGATACAATTCCAAAATTATCAATTTGACATATTTAATTTTTTTCCGTACATAACAGTAGTTAACGATATTTGACGAAACGAGACGAGACAGACAGTAACGAGACGAAACCGAGAGCGAGACGAGAGTTTGAAATTCTCGCCTCGTGTGAAGCCCTGATAAGAATGCTAAATACACAAAAAATCTTCACTCTAGCTCTTATATATTACGATTCTGATGTAATAAATCGTTGAATAATTTTTTCTTGGACCCAGTCCCAATATTTCCACTATTTTTTCAAAATCAAAAACTCAACGCGACACCGACATGGCCTGGGTTCGAATCCCAGTTCGGGCTATCTATATTTTTCTCAATTTATCTATAAATTTTTTTATTGAGTAGGTTGATTGTAAGTTTAAGTCTCACTATATTTAAAAAATGCATATACATTTTTACGTTTTTAGAAATAACACATTTTTCAACCTGTAATTATTAATTAATTACACGGGTAAAAAAATTTCGAACCAAAATGATAATAAAATTATCACTAATTTCAAAAAGTGGTTCGGTTGACATTCAGAATAAGTGAATATTCACTTATTCATGTTTAGAGAGTTCGACTCAATTGAATATTGCATCAAATATTAAACAAAAAATGATTGACAGAACATTGAAGTTATTTAAATTTTGCAAATAAAATAATTCATCAAATATAATTACATTTGGTCTAATAATACGTTGGTCACGTCGAATACTATTAAGTGTATGATGAGAAAATAGCCTCTCAGCAACGTCTACTTTAGACGACCACGTCCTGTCATTTGCTGATACATTTTTTCCTAAAGCCGGACCCCGTGCAACCCAAAAACCCTCACTGGAAATATCTGGCACTGGATACGGATTTCTTTTGCGAGTCCTTGGAGCCATAATAATTATTCAAGATTTCTGTAATTAAAAATAACAATGATAATTTTTTAAATGCAAGCTAAAAAGTGAAACTCGAATTTTATAGAGGATTCATAAAAAATACTTTCGAGGTCGTACGAGTAATAAAAATTGTGACTGCTTGTCAACAATGTCACTTTATGCACGTATGACGCAGTTGAGTCATAGATATAAAAATTTATAAATATATATACATGTATATACAAAGATATAGATAGATATACATAAATGTGGATTTTTTTTTGTTATTTTGTTTCCTGGTATCTTGTGTAAAGAAATACGACATCTTAATCGTAAAAACCCACACCTAATGAAAGAGATTTACGACTAATTGTTTAGTCAAGTCTTTCAAGACATTGTTTTATTTGTTTGCTCTAAATTATCACGGCCTCGACTTTTTTTTCTCTTTCTCTCTCTCGCTCTCTCTCTTTTTTTTACTCATTTATATTTATAAAAATTTATCAGAAATAATACACGACACGATAAAAATAATTATTTAAATAAAAATTTTTTTTACTTAAAAAATTATTTGAAGAATAAAAATATACGTATTAAAAATAGTTAATTAAAACTGTACATAGCTCGCATTAGATTCTAGGCAATTTAATTCGTGTACACATATGTATATATATGTATATCGTGTAAACGCTCGTAGCATAATTAACACATTTACCGACAAACTATAATCGCATTGAGTATAACCGGTAAACCGTAATGAGATGACCACACTCGTAAATCAAGAGTCGACATCCGGCTTTAACCCGTATCCTATACAACCCATGAAAATTCTAATCTTCACCATATTATAGTACTATCATATATCCCATAAAACTCTACTACTATTACTACTACAAGTACTAATATTCCTACTTTATACTCTAACAATAATAATAATAGTTATGATCATTGAATTAAAAAAATTTTAAACAGACAAAACAACTTAATATTTGAAAAATATGTATATATTTGAAACAAGTCAAGTAACCGACGGAACTTGATACTTATTTTTATATTTTCATTCATAACTTTTTACTACTATTAGATTTCATCCCTTTCATATTTTAGTTTAAGATCTTGCCGACATATCACATTTCGTGAACCGGCAGGTTTTAAAGACAAAAAAAAATCAGAGTAGAGTTGAAAACAGTTTTAGAAAAAAATATGTATTTAAGTTCATTCATTAGGTATATACACTTATTCAAAAAATTGAAGAAACAAAAAAGTTTTATAAATTTTCTAGTGATTTTTGGAAGGCTGCATATTCGTGAAAAATAGTCGTATGAAAAAATTAAAAAAAGTAATTATAGCTCGAAATCTCTAGTTTAAAGGTCTTTTAACAAATTTTTTTAAGCTACGGATAGTGCGTAATCATAAAAAATAGCTGGAGACAAAAATTATCTAAATTTTTTTGTTTTGTTTTTTGTGTCTACGGGGTTTAAATTTTTTTTTTAATAAGTAATATCAATGCAGAACTCAGTTAGAAAATTAATTCAGCTACGATTTGTTTTTTTTCGTTGTCTGTATGACAATTCGTTGCTGAGATATCGGCCTTCAAATGAAAAATGATCCTTTTATCTTTGATTATCGATATCTCAGCAGCCAATGTTCGCACAATGACTTTTTATGGTTTTTTATAGTCAATCAACCGCTACTTTACAAATATTGACAAAAAGGTTAATGTTTCCAGGTGATTTTACAGCACAATATACCCCTAAAAACTTAGTGAGTTTTCAAATCTATCCCTTGAACCGTTTTTCCGTACTGGTAATCAATTCTGCTCCTTTAATTACGTAATCATCATCAAAATCAAAAATTTTTTTTTTCGACTTATCTTAAATTTTTGCGTTAGTAACTCAATAAATATAAGGTAACAAGCAAAAAAAACCAAAAAAAAAATTTTAGCTTTTTTTCTACAAAGTTTCACAAAAAAAGTCTTGAATTTTTCTTTGTTTTTTAACATATATTTTGATTTAATTTTAGATTAATTAATTACACTGAACAGATTTATAAAAAAAAAAAAGTTATGATGATGACCCTTGAAAAATAATTCTAAAGCTTAAGCTTAAGCAGAGGATAAACGAAAATCTTTAAATGATATACACAAACTAAATTTAAATAACAGGGTTATAGTTTTGTGTAAAAGCCAAATTGTAGGTTTATAATATAATAACATGATAGAATATGTTACAGCGATGGTGGCGAGTTAGATTTAACATTAGAAGGTAATCTGAGGCATGTAATGTTTTGCAAAAGCTCGACGTAGTTGACGATGCACATGGATATTAAAGCCACAGTAATTTATGTTAGCACGGGCGTGCATAATGCTGTTTATACAGAGCTACATAGTCACGTGCTGACGCGTGTCAGCGGGTGACCATCCCCTTGCAGTATTCACCGATACGATTGCATGACGTTAGTTCACGTACATCTCGTAGCTCTCTCATTCAAACGGTTTGTCGTTGTCTTTTTCTGTTTAGTTTATGTGGGCACATTTCTAACACCCAGAATTCAGACGTCGCTACTCACGCAGCCCCGATCTGAACACTGCGTGGGATCTTCATTGGCTGTACCTCCGGCAATTTGATTCGTTTAATCGGATTACGTGTGTAAGTAGTTTCTAATACGATTTATTTTTGGTAAATTATTTTTATTGTTATATAAATATATATATTATATAAAATTAGATTATTGTTTTATTGGTTGACAGATAAGTAAAAATGTTTATTGCTTAATTTGCTTGTGAAAAAAATTTTTAAGTAATCACGTCGAAATCTTTTTTTCTACTTCTAAAAGCTGAATCCACGTAATTATTAAATTTAATTATTTAATTCAGGCGATAAATAGGCCACTGAAAAGTGATCATAAATTAAATTTACGAAAGACAAGATCAAAAAAACGTTTTGTAAAATTTAAATGATAACTTTTGGCTTAAATAAGATGACTTGTTGTTTAACCTTTTTTTTTATTGATGGTTTTAATTTTTAGTAAAAAATTAAAATATTCAAATTTTCAATGTACGTAATACAGAAGGAAACTTTTAAATGGGGCCACTAGTAAGAAATTTTGAAAAAATAATTTTTTTTTTTTTTTTTTTTTTTTTTTTTTTGCATAAAAAAATCTCAAGTACATATCTCAAATAATTTTTTTGAGTTACAGCCATCTGAAGAGCAGCTACTTCTCGAATTTCAAAAATACATTTTTTAAAATTACTGCAGTTATAACTCGAAGACAAATTATCCGATAGATTTGATTCGAATTACAGCTTCATTTATATGTTTCTACATACCATGAAACTCCAGTTTTTCGATCGAATCAAAAATGATTCTGGCAGGCCAAAAGTCATCAAATTTTCGCGCACAATTTGAAATTTTTTTTTAAAAATCCACCATTTTGTTAAATTTCATTTTTTTTTTTAGCCCAAGGGTCATGGTACGGAAAATACTTTCTAATTTAATAAACTTTTTAGTTTTTTTGATTTCATGTACTGTGAAGCTCACTATCACTGCAGCAGCGAGGGGACTTTCTTATCGTTGGGAAATTGTGAATAACTCACTGAATTTTGAATTTTTTGGTCTAAAAATTTTTTCTTGTATTCATTATATATCCACAAATATATCCTTAAAACATTAAAATATTCCATACAGTAGTTTTCTTTAAAAAAATTCCCAAAAATCATCTTTTTTTCAGACGGTCACACTAGTGTCCCCCCTTAAAAGAAAAAAAAATCAGAATTTGTATCTTATAAAAAGCTAATTTTTTAATGTATCCACTGATTTCAATCTTCATAGAATATGAATTTAAAAAAAAAATTTTTTAAAAATCTAATTGAGAAATTTTCAAAAATAACAGAAAAAAAAAAGTATTTGGCCATATGTGGATAAAGTGTAATTTATAAATGAGAGTAAAATTGTATAAAAACATAAGAATGACAATTCTTATATCTCGTATATATATGAGGATAAATTTTCCGTGTCATTGGCTGTGCTCACAGAAGCGTCATATATATCCACAAACCTGTCTCGCTTTTTCATTCTCATTCTCTGTCATTCTCTTTTACACTGTCAACCCGTGTAAACGTCTATCCTGCTTCTCCGTGACATTCTCGTAGTACAGCAGTAATATCACGAGCACTAGCACCAGCACTAGCAAGGAGAAGCATAAGCAGAGGCAGAACATCACATCAGAGAACCCCACGTAGAAGAGATGACACGCGTAATCGCGTAATCGTGGCGCGTGCTGGAGTTTGAATCAGGGGAGCTTTACGTTCGTCTACACACAGTATACTAGGCGCACGTGGTGCGACGCTGCACGCCCTAAATCAACAGAGATCCTCGATCTCTCGCTCGCGTCAGTTGATCCCGCGTACAGTCTCTTCTCTGCTTCGTTGATGCATCTGTTATATCGATAAATTTATATACTAGTATTTTTGCTCACAGATTACACTATAAATTTTAAACAAATATACCAATTACCATAACTTCAATTCAACTATTCTCAAAGTTAATTAAAATTTTGAAAGCGCAACAAAATATATAGGGCGAGGGGGGGGGGGGGGGGTGTACTTAAGGAAATACTAAGTTTTCGAGGAATAAAATACGCTAAATATTTTTGTTTTTAATGATATTCAAGGTAAATAAACAAAATTTTTAGCTGGCGTTAAAAAATAAAATTTTTATTTTTGCCGGGCAACATGGGGTACCCTTTAAAAAATTTGAAAAAAAAAAAAAAAAATTCTGAAAGTTGATCAAATTTCATTAAATTAAATTTTTTGGATGTAATATACATAAAGAAAAATTACATTTTACATCATCGGTGGATACGAAGGCAGAAAAAAAATTTTCTTTTTGTGAGGCAGAGCGGCCCTCTTCCAAAAAATGATATGAATTTTTGAATGAATAAATGAATTTTTTTTTTAAATTGCTTTCATCATTAAAAATGTATTTTTTTCTCTAGACAACTATCTTTAGTTTTATAATACTTAAAAAAAATTTGTTTAGGTGTAATAAATCGCCCCCCCCCCCTCGATAAGCTTAATTACTAATTGTTATTTAATAATAAAAACAATTCTATAGTTCTTGTCTGTCATTATTTTGAACCGGGTTTTTTGAATTTCAAATCACAGATTATTTTGAACTATTTAAAGAATTTTATCAATTAAAAAATAAAATATTATTTTCGAATATTTTTAGAGGCCAAATTCCCCAGCTAGAGAAAATCAGCCGAAAAATGGATTCATGTATTGAATTTTTATTAATTCGACGATATAAATATAAAAGAATCATTTTTTCAGAATTTTCGGCTAGTCCATTTTGCCCCAGGTGTCATGCGTAGGGCTGAAAACGCTCAAATATATCGGATTTATAGTAATTACACGAACAAAAAAAAATTTTTTTTTTTTAGAAAATTTCGGGGGTACCCCGTTTTGTCTACCCTTCTCCCTTTTGACCCCCCCCCCTTTCCTATATCACACATCCAGCTTTATATATTTTAAATAAATTAAATTTTTATCTACCAACAAGATCAAAAGGTTAAAGACTTTTATAAAAAGCTTATTCTTTAAAGTAAGTCTTCTTCTCAGTGAACAGAAAACAGAACATAAGAAAATAGACCAGAGAGAGAAAGTTGTTGGAATCATTAAAAGTTGAAGTGATTTCGATTGCCGGATGAGCATTTGGAGAACCCCAAGTACTCGAATGTGAAAAGCAGCGTCGATCTCGCTCAAGGATAAACCCTCACTTCTAACCTAATCCTATAATATCCTCAGCTTGGTATCGCCGGCATTGCTGCTGGAATCGCGCATTCAAATGGACATCAGTGTTCCCACTACACACCAGCATATTATGCTGTTCTATTCTATCTTTCTGACAACGAATGAGACGGAGAAATTGGGACAATTGTCCCTTAAAAAGACAAAAGAGCTAGACCATAAACTAGTTAGAGGTCATAGAATATACTATATATAAAAGTACAATGTTTAGGGGATGATATTGCCAATATTTGATTTGATTCTCTCGCGATCGTGTGTAACTGTTCGTGGGCTGGTGGGCGTACATACTCACAGTAGCCTGTGTACGCGTGCTTTCGCTCCTGGATATTAGACGGCATGCATATTTGCATTTGAATACACAGACCCGTCGCTCGACCTTTGTTAGAGTAGCCCTCATACTACTGACCGCAAATGTATCTGCGTTCGCACCCTTCGCTCCGTACTGACACTTCTTTGCCCTTCGACCTATCCAGCTTTCAAATGATCTAGGGGAGCCTGGGGCACGAAGGCCCCCCTGGGGCATAAAGGCCCTCTTCAAAAATTAGGTAAAATTTTTTTTTTTAGTTTCCGTCAAAGTATGACCTTCATAATGTTTTTAGTATATTTTAAGTCAATACGTGATATGAGGGGCAAAACGGACAACTCGAAAAAAAAATTATAAAGAAAAAATTATTTTTTTTTTATTTTCCGTCAAGTTAATTTTTTTGTGACAATTTTTTTTTTTTAATGGTCCATTTTACCTCATACATCACATACTGGCCTAAAACGTCATAAAAACATTATAAAGGTCATAACTTAACGGAAAATAAAAAAAAAATTTTTGTTGATAATTTTTTGGAGAGGAGGCCTTCGTGCCCCAGAAAAAAAACAAATTTTTTTTTCGATTTTTTGCAAAATTTCTACTTATTCTTTCGATATCGACGGAAAATAAATGAATTTTATGGTTAAAAGCCACAAAAAGAAAAAACCGGCTTAAGTGGGCCGCTATGCCCCGGTCTCCCCTACTATATTTTTTCTATACTAATCCTAAGTTTTTATTTATGCCCTTATGATTTTTTTTTCCAGTATTTAGATAAAAAAATATACTTTTTTTTAGTGTAAACATGAAAAAATATTTTTTAATATGATTGAATAATGATTTATTTTAGTGAATTTGACCTTCTACTTATTTATGTCAATCAGAAGGATATAAAAATGAAATTTTTTTTTACATTCTGCTCACAGAATGCTGCTGTCATTATTTTAATTTTAATTTTTGTAAAAATTTTTTTAACTTCAAAATATGGTTATATTTATTACAGTTCAATTGTATACAAATTAATGAATTAATTTTGAAAATGAGTTTACGAAAAATTATATTTTTGCTTGAGGTATAAATAAATTGAAACGTAAGAGCAAAAAAAAATGTTTCTTATAAATTTCCATCAGTTATATTTTCTAAGAATCTATAAAATTGATTCAAAGTTCTCATTAAGTCTCATATTTAATCATCAATTTACTTATTTATATACAACGAAAAATAAAATTACTACGCAGAAAAAACGATTTTTTGACGCAAATAATTTTTACTTGCCCCCAGAAAATTTTTACTTCTTCCTAGAAATTTTTTTGCATTGTAAAATAAAAACAAAAGTTTTGTTGTAGTTCTGAGTCGAAATCTAAGGCATATTTTGAACCTAAATTAGCATTGAAAACCTACATTAGACTTTTTAGGACAATAATTGTAAAAACTTGAAATGGACCTACTTAGAATTACAAAGGCATGAACTAGATCTACAAAGACATAAATTGTAAAACGAACGTAACTAGACTTAACAGAAGGAAGGACTTGCAAGGAATACTACAAAAAAGTAAAATTGTTGAATTCGCGGACTGCTGGAGAATTGATGCAAGTAATCCAGTCATCTCTCCAGTGGGTTCATGACACCCACGGGCGGATTGGGTCCCACAGGCAGCCTGGGACTAACAGAGGGTCGATTTAAAAAATTCTGAGTTTGTTCATTTCACGTTATATATCTTTGTAGGTCTAATTCATGCCTCCTCAAGTCTAAGTAAGTTCAATTCAAACCTTTGTAAGTCTAATTCTGTTTATTTCAAGCTTTACAATTATTATGTCAAATGTAGGTTTTCAATGCTCATCTAGGTTAAAGCTATGCCTTAGATTCTGACTCGGGGTGTGAAAAAAAATTCTTTAAGCAAGAAAAAATTTTTCTTGCGCCAAAAAATTTTTTTTTAGTCTTTAGAAAATTTTTGTTTTCATTCCATATTGCAAAATATTTCTTGCGCTAAAATATACTTTTTTCGGTATACTGGCCAATGCCTATCACTTAATTTACAATAAACAAATAAATGTTTTTCTTTATATTTACAAATATAGTGTGACGTTTAATCAATCAAAATATTACTCACTAAAGCCCACTATTGTGTGTATAAAATATAAACGTTTTGAATCGAGATACAAAAAAGAATTATTTAAGTAAACAATGTAAAAGTCAAAATGTTAAAATGGTTTTACATGATTTAACGAATTTTATTTGGATATAAATATTATTCTATTGTATTATATATATAAATCGGCTTTTGTAAGTCAGGACAATGGAGAAGACGGAAAATATTGGCACAGCTTTACCTCGAAATGTCCAAACAAACCACATCATGAGACTCTGACTTGATGTATTTCCGATATTTCTACATTTTTACATTCAACGCTATAGCTTTTGATATTTATACTTATATTTAAGGTTAGAAAATCATCAATGCTCAATATAAATATGCAGAATAATAAATAAAAAATAAAATAATGATTTAAATTTCAGAAAACATGATAGTAACAGAAAATGGTATCGTTATCATCATCAATGTGTTTAATATAGTGAAAGAAATCGACAAAGAGTAAAGACCAGTAAATGCGACAGGTGGTCCGTGAAATCAGTGCACAAGTTATTTTATACTTTATTCACCCTCTTACGATGTGGCTCATTAAGAAATTAAGTGTATAATAATAGGGGTTTGGGTGTTACAATTTAACATCCCTAAAATTATTTCTTCACGCTACACTCATTCATTATAAAAGTACTTTAAATATTTGTTAACGTCAATGCACTGTAAAAAATTGGGAGTGAATTCAGAGTGATTACGGATTTTATTTGAATCTGAATTCACTCGGAGGTCTGGAGTTTTAAAAAGAAATCACTTAGCGTGTGGAGTAAATAGGAAGTTTATAGAGAAGTGATTTCAGGGTGATCTGAATTTTATTTCAATCTGCATTCACTCCACTTCGGAGTTTCAATACGAAAATAAACTCCCTTTCGGAGTAAATTTCACTCCAAGGGGATTAAATAAATAAGCAGTCATCCGCTTCACATTCACTCCGGATTTACTCCGCATTTCCGGGTCAAAAATAAAACTTGATTCAGGCTCGCTTCACCTTATTTCATTTTAAAATTATCGATTTGCCGACGATTTTTTGATAAGATCTCGACTTTTTCGACTTAAATTAAATTTTTTTCAACTTTTTTCATCTTAGTTTCAACTTATTTGTATCTTTTGGTATTAGTTTCGAGCACGATAGTTATTCACCTTACTTTTGACTTGCTGAACCAAGTCGAAAAAAGTTATTCATTCGCCCTACTTTCGCCTTGATATATAAAAATTATTTCACCTCAGTTTTGACTTTTTCGCCTTATAATTTAAGTCAGTTAAATCTAAACTAAGTCAATTTCGATTTGATTTCAACATTTTCGTCTTAAATCATGACTAAGCACGGAGAGAAAATGATGGTAACAGTTACAATATATTATGGGAATGGTTCCTATACTGCATGGTAACCGGTTTTTTTCAAATGTTGATTATAGGAACGGCACCCATATATATTATGGTAATCATTCCTATAATTATGGGTATAATTCCCATATGGTATCGGAATAGTTCCTATGTAATCATGGTAATCGTTACCATGTAACTGTGATAATGGTTACCATAATATTATGGTAATAGCTATCATAATATTATGGTAATAATTCCCATACATTATGGTAATAATTCCCATACATTATGGTAATCATTACCATGATATTATAGTAACTTTTACCATAATATTATATAGTAATTGTTACCATAATATTTATAAATTATAATAAAATTTTTTTTTTGTAATAAGCGTTTTTTTTGTATACTTAAAATTTTGTAATATACAAAAAAAAACGCTTCTTACAAAAAAAAAAATTATTATAATTTCTAAATATTATGGGAATTATTACCATGATATTATGGTAACCATTCCCATAATATCATGGTTATGTTTACAATAATATTACAGGAATAGTTACCATAATATATAGGGCTTATTCCCATATATACTTAGGAACCATTACAATGTGGTTATAGGATCGGTTACTATTTGCTTGTGGGAACTATTCCTACGAGTATGGTAATCATTACCATGATTCTTTCACATGGGATATGGATACTGTTACCATAATGATAGGAATCGTTCCCATACTTATGGAAACTTTTCCCAGAAAGTATGAGTCTACATCCCATAATCCCAAGTAATTATTACCATAAAGGTATAGGATGATATTTCATAAACGTACTAGGAACAGTTACTATAATTTTCTCTCCGTGAGTAAGCCAGTTAAGTCTAAACCAAGGCGAAAACATTGTATTTCATATCTCCGTAAACGAAAGTCGAGTTTGTCTTAGGAAAAACGGCTCCAAATTTCGAGTTGGTAAATCAAGTCTAAATCAAGTTTTATTTTCGTCCCAGGTTGCCTCTGCTAATTTTTTACAGTGTGATAAAAAAAATCATTAAAGTTAAAATTAAAATTTTTAGTGTAAAGTGAACTTTGAATGAAATTCGTGAAAATGCATAGAACAGTGCAGGAATATTAGATAGAGCAGAAAAATCTTTTGAAACGAGTATAGCAGTACTATGGTGTGGACATATATACAACGGCGGTATATTTTAACATTTCACGTTTGTTTCCATTTAAATGGTAATCGAGTCCCACAATATAATTGTATTCGCGCGAACGTAAGCCGGGTCTCGACGTGGCGCCTATATCTACTTCACCATTGTTCGCATTGTTCTCTCTAAAGGCTTCAACCACTAACAATGCGTCGCCCTTTTCCAAATCTTGTATATATTTATAACTATACTGTCTATTGAGAATCCTGAAGTTTATTACCATTCGCGTCACTGGTAAACGATTTTTCAGTTGATTATAAAATTTTTAATTTTATTTTACAAGTGATTATTTTATTTTTTCAATTTCAACTACTCAGTATATTTTTTAATTTTTAATTTGCGTTTTTTTTAACCATTAAAAAATTCATTTAAAAAATGTATAATTTATTTATTTTCAAATTTTTAGTTTACTAAAAAATCAGCAGTGAAATATTTACTAAAAAAATACATATTTAAATTTGAATGAATTTTTGACAATAGTATTATTTACAAAACACTTTTATTTTATTTATAAAATGATTTGTGAGATACGGGTATATATATTTAAAGATAAAGGAAATAAAAATGAATTGATCTCGAATCAGTATTATTGGAGTATAGTAGAACCGATAGCCGCAGAGAGCGCCAGCGAGTTGCGAGCTTAAGCCCTTTCGGTTCAGGAAGCGCATTGTTAAACATAGCACGGTGACCCAAGCTGAAATATACAGGATTGTGGCCTGGGGTGTGGTGAGAGAGATCGCTAAAGGGTGACATAGCTTGCTGGGTTGACGCTCGTTACATTCTGCTCTATACTGTACTCTGTCTCTCGTTTGCTTTGTTCACTCTACACATACATATACATATGCATACATTTATCTCGTTTTACTTTCCCTGTTTTCTTTCTCTCTCATGCATATTCATCAAACGCTAATTAATCATCGCACACGATCAATCCACAAATACTTCCCACCTTCTCTATCTCTCCATGACTAAAATTAAACAATCGCTTTGTAGTAAAAAAATTTTTTAGTTTTTTGAATTCTATGGATATATTTTATTTAAAAATATCTCCATTGTAATTAATTTCGACAAATTTACTGTCTCATGAAAAAATATTTTGTTCCCCTGCGTAAAACATTAAAGTTTAAAGTTTGTGTATTTTAAAATTAACATTCACGGGCAATCAATCTACAATGGAATAATAATATGTAATCCTATTTATTATCAAGGTTTACCGTCATCTATAGAGTAACACGCGCACTTGCTCCTCGCCCTTTCATTTCATCATTCTATTCCATTCGGGTTCACGCAGACGGGACGCGTATAATTAGGTATCGTTTATTTTACACCCGAGTCGTCGTTTTAGGGCGGCTCGGTATATATATACAACTACGATCCATACTATTATTATATTACGTAAGGTATACGACCAGAGTCGAGTACAACTACGAGGGGTTGATGCATATAATACAGTAGTAACAGTAGTGCAGACTATGTGCTACACTAAATGCACCATAGGGTATCCCTATACGTTTATTCCTCTACATACACACCCCTCCCGTTTTAAATATATATATATCTACCCTTAAAGTAGAGATAGTCGCTTATAGAACGGTTCACTGGTAATGTGATTCGATCATCGGTTCCCCATCGTCCATTGATATTATATAATGTTCAGGGTGCTAGATATTTGCTCTCCCTTTTTATTATTTTTTTTTTTCTACAACAAATAAAACACCCTCCGCGGGTGCTAAATGTTTTTTAAAGATTAATCTTTTGTTTATTTAAAAAAAAAAAAAAAAATTTAGTTGACTACTATTTTAATTTCGGAGTTTAGAGTTTGAAAATTTGATTAAGTGTCTTATTATCTAATGTAAAAATATATTTTTTCAAAATATAGAAAGGACAAAAGAATAAATTTACATGAAAAAAATTTTTTTTCTAGATTTCGTCGATAAAATATGTGAATAGTTGATGTAAATATGGTGATTTTTTTTAGGACGATATACGAATACGATTTACGAGTAAAGAAGCTATATGGGACATTACCCGAGGATAGGGAAGGGAGTAGGGACAGATGCGGGGGTCCGCTGGAGACATTATATGTTCAACCCTCCGTCAACACAGTAGGTGTCGGCAAACCATCTAAATGTCCCCAAAGGGGCTCTAGAATTTTTTGTCACATACGTTCGTATGTATATAGATATATACATTCATACATAATGTGCTTCGCATCTTCATAACTTGACTTTGAGATGGGTAATCGTTAAACGGATTATTTTTACAATTTTAAATCCCATTTTCATTTTTATTTTAATGCTGACTATTTTATTTTTTTTATAGAAAAAGTTGAAGCTGCAGAAATGAGCTACATTTTTTTTAAATTGAATAGTATACGGAAAAAAATAAACTTTAACATTTAGTATTACCATAACACAGTTGTTTACTTTCAATCTGTTGCTGTCTGGCTTGCGATTATTGTAATTTTTTAACTAGCAAAAAATTTTTTCAATCAAATTGTTTTGGTGGAATAGATATTTACTAAGTTTCTCAGTATAATGGTTGTCAGGTGTCTGACTTTATTTATATCTTTTAAAACGATGAAATCTTTCGGAGTTAACTTTGACACACAACAGCGTTAACCTTAAATGTAAGATTCTTAATGCATATTAGATTATATTTTTGTTAATTTGATCATATTGTTGAATAATATTTTGTTTTCATTTGTACAGTTTACCTGATGAAGTTGTGAAATACAACCAAACGTTGCAACATTTAAAAATCTTGCACTGAATTTTTTCCTGTCCAAATTCCTGATACTCATATACTATTATATTTAAAAATTAGTGCTTGAAATTATAACCCGGAACCCCGATGTCAATATGGGGATTTTTGACATTATAAATAATAAATTTTATAATACGTGCCGTCAATTTTCTAAATATCAGTTATGATTTTTAAAGTTCAAATAGTAATTTTTCTTGTACAAACAATAAATTTTCATACTTATCCTGTAATTATTCACGCTTTAATCATAAATGATAGTATTTACTGATCACTTTATCATTATATTACTGTAATATTTTTTTTTAATTTTTCTGTCCGTTTTATTTTTTTTTAGTATCGTCAGTAAATTTTTTATTAATAATAATGTCTTATTCATAAAAATTTTAATTTTATTATTATGAAAAAAAACATCAAAAAAAAATATATATATATATATTTTAAGAATTCTGTAAGACATCCATTAAATTTTTATAAATTTGTTTTAACTAAAAAAATTTTTCATTTTGTAATTTATTATTATATTGTAAGTGAGTTAAAAAAAGTGTTTAATGTTGATATTGACAAAGTGCGTAGATAAAATAATGAATGATTGGTTGGCAATAGCAATAGCTCATCAGGTAGACAATAACGTTGTTGTCGTTTATGTGTTTTGACTGTGAGCCATCAAATCGCAGCACCAGACAGATTGCGAGCTGACAAATGAGCGGGCTCGCGATACTGCACAAGACATATGGCTCCATAAAAAAGAGATACAAGAGAGAGAGAGAGAGCGAAAGAACCGGGGGTAGGTATATAACTATCATCCCGTCGATCCAATATTAATGGAGACCAAACACCGCACATTTACTGTACACTGTGTCGCGTTTGTCCCCCGAGTGTGTACACACATTGGTTTGCCATGTCTGCAATGCGATACCATGGATAACATAATGTGTGTACACTCCCCTTTCGCACAATAGAATGATCTATAGCGACAGAGGATCATAGATCGTTGAGATTCTAGTCTATTCCTACCTCTGTACCCGACCTAAGTAATGTATCCTACTACACACTGTCCTCCTATTTTTCTTTCTTAATGTTCTCCCGCGTTTACCTCCATAACCACATACTTATATTTATTTATAATACACGTATATATATATTTTTTCTTGTAGAGTTGGATACTACTGTCTCATTTTTATTTGCTTTCTCGAATGACGCGATAAAAATAAGCCGACGTGTGGGCTAACCTACTGAAAATATTAACTAGCCCAAGTATCATCTGCCTTCGTGTGTCAACTCGGCAGAGCATCGTCATGATTTTTTTTTTTTTTTTTTTTTTTTTTTTCATTTCATTTTTTACCCTCGTAAATTTATTCCCATCATCAGTCATAAGTCATAATATGACTATAATTTCGATGATTTATTAAGAAAACTTTTTTTCTCATGTTTCACAAATTAACATAAAAAGTTAGTGATTTTTTCAAAAATAAGTATTTAATATAAAATTTTAATCATTAATTAATTTAAAAAAATTTTTTTTGTGCATACAAAAATTTCTTGATGAATTACTTATATAGCCTTCCCTCATAAAAAAAAATTTATAAAAAAAATATATTAAAAATACATAAAAAATATATAAAACATATACAAAAATATATTTTTAATAGCTGACTATTGGCCGACTTTCATATATATTTTTAATTTATTTTAAATATCAGAATATTTAAAAAATACATTTAGGAAAATATATTAAATATGTATATAAAATTATAAAAAGAATATTGGTATGATGATATAAAAAAAAATATGATAAATAGATATATTTAATATATTTTTCTTATATTTTCATCCATGTATTTTTTATATTTTCTAATATATATTTTCAATGTATTTAAATTACATTTAAAATATATATGAAAATCTACCAAAACTCAGCCATAAAAAATATATTTTTTATACATATTTTAACATATATTTTTTTATAAATTTTTTTCACAGGGGTTAGTTATTGAATATTATTGTTTAATAAAAATCGGAAGTGAATTTTAAAAAAGTTTAAATAAATAATTTGTTAGAAAAAATAAAAATGTTTTTATGACTTGATATCGTACTGTCACAAACATGGACACTATTTTTATATGACGAAAGGTCCACGTGACAACGGGTTAAATTGGATTTCATCACCCTCGGATATTCGTCACGTGTGACTCGATAGTGTAAGGTCGTGCTATGTGAGGGTAAGTGGTTCCATTTTTGCGGCATCAGCAGCACCAAGGGGTGATCTGATGCCAAAACAAGCGAGCAAAAGAGAGAGAGCTAGATATAGCCTGCAATAGGATCAAAGACATCCTGGATATATAGTCCCAACTACTTTGACGTATTAACTAGGAATTGACGTAGACAGTTACGAGCAATTCAGTACCTTGCAAACTTTGATCCAGTTTACCTGAGGGAACTGCGCTCTAATATTTTCCAATCACCGACCAATGTCAAAGGGGATTTTCTCCCACATATATATATTCTCTTTCGTATGTGTCTTATTAATTATTTATTTGATATTTTCATTGTCTTACTCTCCTCAAGTCCTAATTAACGACCACTACTCCATGTATATATGTCAACTATATTATCAAATCAAGCGATCTAATTTATTTCTACAAAATGTATCTACTTATAACTTATTATTTTTTCAATAAAATAAATAATCAAATACCTGAATTATCAGATGAATCAACAATTAACTTGATAAGTTAATTTTAATTAAACTATTTACTTAAATCTATTACACAATATTTACTTTTGTTGAAATATATTTGATGGTAACTATGGAAAATTTAAAGTTGGGTCAATAATTATGAAAAAATATAAATAAATAACTTGCAAAGTCCATCTGTCTGTAAAATTTTATAATTTAAATTCAAAAATAATTATTGACACTCAATAAAAAAATTATTCTGTAAATTTACTGACTGAGTTTATAATTTCCTACTTAACCAGCCGGCAGTGAAAATAGTTTACAAAATTAACTACAGAGAGCAGTTCGAGATCATATGTTTCCCGCCAATTTGAATCAGGTGATCTGTCATTAAACCGATAAATTGATTTTTAGTGCCATAGATCACGACTTGTATTTTTGCAAGGATCATACTAATAAGTATTTTATTTTTTTATTGTTATTTAAAGAAAAAAACATGAGTGTCTTTCGTGTAGATAATTTGAGCAATGCTATTAATAATGTCTTGAATGACGATAATAATCCTAAAAATTTCAAAGAAATGAAGATTAATGATCTAGATGATCTAGGTTATAAACGGTATATATGTAACATATATATTTTTTTAATTATTTATGATACGAAACACTGATTAATAAGAAATCTAATTTGAAATAATTAAAAAAATCGAAATTATTTCAAATTGTATCATATCATAAAATTATAATTTGAAGTAATTCAAAATAATTGCAATATGATCTAATTCAATTTAATTTAAAATGATTCGCGAGTTTAAATCATTTCAAATAATTTCAAATCATAAAAAAATATTTCGTTATTTTTAAATTCAGTATGATTTAAAATAATTCGTTCCAAAATTTATACCCGAAAGCAAAATAATTCAGACAATTGGGAATTATTCAAAATGATTAAGAGTTACGTAATCTCAAATCATTCCAAATTAGATTTCTTAAAAAGGGAAGTTAGCCAACGTCCAATGATTTTTGGATTTTTTTAAAAACGATAAATTATAGAAAAAAAAAAAACTTTTTTTAAATTATACCTGTAATTTTTATAATTTTCTACAGGTACATATTTTATTTTTTTTTTTTTTTCGTAATTAAATTTTTGTGAAACAAAATTCGAAAATTGTTAATTGTTTGCTAAATTTAGAATGATAGAATTCTTAATTGTCTACTTTCAGAATCATATTCACTTATCAGTTTTTGAAATTATTATAAATACTTATGCAAAATTATTTATTTTAAAGGCAAATAGTAACTTATTATGAGATGGATAGAACAAAACGTAACTATGCAATAATATTTAATCACGAGAACTATGATGAAAATTTTTTGGAACCATCATTTAGACGGAATGGCACTAACCTAGATTGTGAAAATTTGACTGATGCTTTGAAGGGTTTATCATTCGATGTTCATGTCTATCAGGATTACACTCACAAATCTATTGTTGAGAAGTTACAAGAAGGTAAATAGTTCATGTTTGTTTTCAAATACATAATATAAGCTACCTTATACTACCAACTCATCACTAGTTTTCACATAGAAAGAACGAGATGGTACTAAGTACCATTTCGGATTATACTCAGTTACATCTGAGGTAAAAAAAAATTTCAGATAGTAACCACTTACATTCGAATTATACTCAGTTCTATTTTAGATTTAACTCAGTTACATCTCAGATTATGCAGCGGTAGATTATACTGGTTGCAATTCCAGATAGTAACCACTTACATTTGAATTATACTCAGTTCTATCTTAGATTTAACTGAGTTACATATCTGAGATGTAACTGAGTTAAGTCTGAGATAGAACTGAGTATAATTCAAATGTAAGTGGTTACTATCTAAAATTTTTTTTACCTCATATGTAACTGAGTATAATCCGGTATAGTAGCCAATACCATCGTCGTCTTTTTCGTGCAGTCTACTTAATTTTTTTAACATTATTGTAGTGTAATACATATACATTAAAAAGAAATTTTTTTAGAAGACAAATTTTCCAGGAGACTGGGCTGAATAGTTTATATATACAGAGTGACTGGCCCAGATAATAAACGTTATTAAATTTTAATGTTAGAACTTATCACCTACATAATTAGACGCACGATTGATCGGAAGAGATTTTGGACTATTTTTATTATTTATTTTGTTTATGTGAGTAGTGTTACAAAATTTAATGCGATTCAAAATTTAACTATCGAATTAAAATAAGTTTGACAAAATTCAATCGTAGAATTGTAGTTAAATCTGAAAATTTTCGGTCAGGAAAATCAGTTACATGAAATTGTGAACTGAGCTAGCGATAAGAAACTGCATAGAAAAAAATTCTACTTCAGAACATGATTGATTGACTTGATAAATAAAATATATAAAAAAATTTTTTTAAGAGAAACATATACTTGAAACAAAAATTGTTAATATTTTTAAGTTTTCTTGAGAAAAAACTAATAACGTTTTTTTAAAAATTCAATTATTACGATAATTTTTATCCCGCAAAACGGCTAAGCCAGTTAGTAATTAATACTAAATTATTGTTTGAGTGACTTCTTAAATTTAAATTGTATTTTTTTTTAATTATACATATAATATGAAAAATAAAAAAAAATATGAGCTTCTATTAAGTGACCAGTCACTCTGTATAGAACAAAATTTTTCATTATTAGCTTCTTTCCAGTAGTTAATTTCATTGAGTTTATAACATAATTATAAAGAAGATACCTTTTCATATTGTAGTAATTATTTAATTTATAACTCATAAAAATAATTAACTATTGAATTACCTGACTACAATATTATTAAAAAATTTTAGTGTAATTCCTATAGAGTTTCATGGCTTCCCATCTACGTTTAGTAATTTTTTAAATTACAAAAAATTTCAACAGTATGAGTACTAATATTTTAATTAAAAATTTATTTTTTAAATATTTAAATTTATTATTTGATTTGTTATTTAATAATTTTTTTTAAACTTGTTTGTTGCACATAAACTTATTTAAATAGTCTTTAAACGTGCTTTAAATTAAAATATTTCTTCAGTTGCGAAAATGGATCATACTCAACATAATTGTCTACTTATCGTCGTAATGACTCACGGAGATCTCGGTACACTTGACGCTTACGACACACCTTATTATGCTGACACCATTTGGCTTAACTTTACCCCAAATAGGTGTCCAACACTTGCTGGTAAACCGAAGTTATTTTTTATCCAAGCTTGTCAAGGTAAACAAACTGATAGTGGTAGTCCTTTAGTAGAGAGGACTGTAATTGATGGATCCACATTCAATTATAATTCATTTCACATTGGAACAGACGTTTTGGTTGCCTATGCAACAATAGCAGGTAATCTTCAATTTATGATTAATCATTATAATTATTATTAATAATGGTAATAATAAAAATTCATTTGGTTTAGGCTATTTTGCATGGCGCAATGGTTATGGATCATGGTTTATACGAATACTTAGCCATGAATTGCGTGAACATGGTACAACTGATAATATATTAACGATCCTTACAAATGTAATTCGATATATTGCCATAAATTTTCAATCTAACACACCAGACAAACCAGAACTAGATAAGAAAAAACAGTTACCCTGTATCATGTCCAAGCTGACAAAGCTTCTTAAATTTTATCCAAAGAATTGATGTGACCAACTTTTATTTGTCAGTGTTAGTAATTTATGAAGATAATATAATGATCAAATATAAATCAAGAACAATATTATTATTGTTATTATTATTATTAATAGACGTAAAGTAAGAAATTTTTTTACGATTTTTACATTTATTACTGACTTCAGAGGTTTGGTAAATAATTATTAAGATTTTTTTTTTAATTTTAAATGATTATTCATTAACTTCTATGAATATTGACAAAATTAGCATAGTATACTATAAAAAATTTGGAGTGAATTCGCAGTGATTACGGATTTTATTTAAATCGGAATTCCGAAATTTAGTAAAAAAAATCACTCCGCATATGGAGTAAATAGGGAGTTTGTCTTTTTAGCAGAGTGATTTTAGAGTGGTCTGCACAGAAAAAAAATATTTTTTGGCGTAAAAAATGTTTACTCCCTCTTAAGAAAATTTTTTGCATTATGAATTGAAAACAAAAATTTTCTTAGAGCAAGAAAAATTTTTTTGGGCAAGAAATATTCTGCATTATGTTCGTATTCATCCAATCCGTATTCATCCCGATTCGAACTTTTAATATGAAAATAAACTCCCCTTCGGAGTGAATTTTACTCCGAAGAGATCAAACAAATAAACAGTCATCCGCTCCGATTCACACCCGATTTAATTCGGATTCACTCCGCTATTTTTTTACAGTGTATCTCTATTGAGCATAATTATATAAAGTAGAGCTTGTTTAGTTCTATAAATACATAGCAATAATTTCGAGAATTATTTTTTTCTTCATATCTATGAATAAGATTTTTATTTTGAGTACTTGAAAAAAGAATTTATAAATATAAAAAGACAAGTCAAGCAATAAACACTTGCTTCTAAATCAAAATTATTATTAATATGAAGAGAAAGTATCTTATTTATTTTCAAATAACTTGTGTATGTTTTGTTGTTTAAATCTGCTGTGAATATTTTATAATAATTTAAAAGCAAGTAATTAGTATAAATTACTTGTCGAAAAAAAAACGAGACTGTCATTTTTTAATTTTAAATGAGTTAATTTAATACAAGGCTACACGAATATCTGAAATATTCAACGGTTAATAGTTTGGTCATTGATGTGGTTAAATTACAGAGAGAAGTCTTCTCTCTGTAAATTATTCCTTAAACTCGGTAGATCAATAGAAAGAGAAAATGATAATTTTTAATTGTCAAGAATTTTAAAACAAAAATGCTGCCAAACTTGTCATAACTTACTTAAAAAATCTGAGAAAATAAATCTCAAGCCATGAAGTATTTCTTGAAAGTTAAAAACAAAGTTATTACCCTACATTTATATAATTATTCTATCAGAAAAGTTTGATATAAAATTAAAAAAAAAAAAATTTATCTAAAGTTTGTTTTTTTTTCACATGTTTAAATTTGTTTTGAATTAAATAATATTAAATATTAAAACACGTGAAATTGTAGAAGTGCAATATTTATTTCTCGTTTCTATTTCAGCATTAAAACCAAAATAAATAGATGCTATAAATAATTTTTTTTTTTTTATCAAATAAAAATAAAATATTACTGAAGTAGAAATCTCAATTATTAGCACTATAATAAGTATATAAAAAATTTACTTATTAGATTTAATCACTAAATTACAATAAGAAAAAAAAAGTTTCTTATTCAAATCACGTGATTTTAAGATGTATAACTTTTTATTGTTACTAATGCTATAAATAAAAATAACTTTATTTTTTATGAGTTTCAAAGAGAATTTGTTTAACTATACACGGAAAAAAATAAACTTTAAAAATTAGTGTTTGAAATTATAACCCAGAACCTGGATGTCAATATGAAGAATTTTCAAATTTCAAATAATAAATTTCATAATATGTGTCGTCAATTTTTCAAGTATCGATTGCGATTTTTTAAAGTTCAAATATGAATAATTGCTATTCAGAATGATAGTATTTACTGATCACTTTATCATTATATTACTTGTTCTTAATTTAAATAGTTCATTTTTTTCCGTAAAGAAAAATTTTTTCTTAGTTTTTTTTACTGTGATGTCATCCTGTTTAATAATTCTGATTCAATTTTATATCAATGCAAAGTTTCCGATTTATTATTATTAAATTTCTATTACAATAAATACAGACTTGGTTGTATATATAAAATTCATCAGAAATTCTCTAATCAAAAACTCCGATTGAAACCGATTGGAAAATTCTAATCGGATTTAATCGAAAATTTCCGAATGAATCCGATTGAAAGTTAATCGGAAATCGAAAAGTTAATCGGGAAAAAAAAGAATTTATTATTTTTCGATTAAATCCGATTGAAATTAAACCGGATACTTTAAACGCTCCCGGACGATTCTGATTAGATGTTCGTTTCTGATTGGATCTAATAGAAATCCAATTGAGTTTTAATCAGATTCAATCGAATTTAATCGGAATTTTTAATCAGGCTCTTAAGCAAGGTAGATTAATTAATTGTTTTTACTGTTATAACGAACAAAATTTTGTAATAAAGACAAAGAATTTTATATGCTCATTTAAATATACCAATTCCTGAAATTATGTATATAAAGTTTGTAATTTATTCTGTTATTTCCATGGAATTCTTTATTAAATTTCTTTTTTTTATTGTAAACAAAAAATAAAATTTTTGAAAAAGAAAATATTCTAAAAATTATATTAAAATATTTATACTTTCTAAAGATCTACAAGGAAGTGAAGTAAATAATTAATAAAGTATCAATAATTGGCTCTGTTACCGGATGTATAATTAATTTTAATTAATTAACTCAAAGTTGTTAAGATATATAAGATTAATTAAATTAAATGAATGTATTTGTGTAATTAAAAATTATAATCTGTGACATTATTGTAATTTTATTTTTAATGTATTAAAATAAAAGAAAAAAAAAGTTTTTTATTTAAATCACGTGATTTTAAAATGTATAACTTTATGCGTTATAACTAACCACAATATTTATGTATCTGAAAAAAAAAAAATAATAATAATAATAATGAAGAATAACACCACAACGTGTTAATGCATGTGACTAATAATTGATAAGCCCGATGTATTTTATTCGCATACGATAATTTGTATCATAACGTTATAATATTATACGAGTCTATAATACGAAAATGAGGGCATGTTATATTAAATTTATCTTTAGACAGATTCAATTACATCTTTTGTTTTTAATTTGTCCCCATTGCTACTAACTCATTGGTTTTAAAAATAATTATCGTTCTGATTAAACTTAGCATAACTAAAAATAAACCGTTTGAACTTGAAACACATATTTATAAAAACAATAATAAAATAAAAAATTCAAAGTTTTTTTAATGAGTTTATAACTTGCTAAACAAATGAGTAATAGTCGTCAACTCAACGACTATAATTATATATTATTAATTCACAGAGCAGTTATTACCACTAGATTTTAATATCTTTTATATTTAATTGTTATTTTAGTAATTTTCCAACATACAAAGCAAAAAAAAAATATTAGTATCAATTATTTTTAATTTAATTGAACCTTTCACTTTTTGATGTTATAATTAATTTTATAGTCAAGATTAACAATTAGATGTATACAATATATACATAATTATTTTATATAAAGAGAAATTGTTTCATATTTTCTACACACATACACGTCTATACCTACATGTTTATGTGTATATATAAGGAAATATTTGAACCGTGATAATTTTTTAGAATGAAAATCATCAAACCAAATTATCAAATTTACAACTAAATAAAAATAATAACTATAATAAATTACAAATGTACCTTTCTCCACATTAATGATAAAAAACAATAATAATCATTATTTATTTTTTAATATGAATATTCATAACAAGAAATATTTCATTTAAGGCCATTCTCAGACAGTGCCCCCCACTTTTTAAAAATATTCAATGACCTTAAACTGTCAACAGTATTAAAATTTGATTAATTAATTTAAAAAAAAAGTTAAATCCTTCATTGAAAAAAGGACAATTTTGTAGATATAGATTTTTAAAAAAACTACTTACAGTTTTTATCAATTAGGAGTTAAACGAAATTTATTAAATAAATTTTAGCCCACAAAATTTAAAAATTTGAATTATAAAATTGACATGAACACTGTACTGAAATTTATTCAACGAGTTTCGTTTAACTCCTTATTGATAACAATTGTAAGTTTTTTTAAAAATCAATATCTCAGCGAAATTGTCCTTTTTTAAATTAATGCTTTAATTTTCTTTTAATTAATTGATCAAATTTTTATACGCTTATGACAGTTGAAAATCATTGAATATTTTAAAAAAGTGTGTATGTGGGGGGGGGGCATTGTCTAATAATTCTGAATTTAACAGACAATTAACAATTTTCGAATTTTTTTTTCAACAAATCGATTCCAAAAAATAATCAAACTACAAATTTATGATTATAAATGTAGCAGGCATCAGACAAATTTAAAATTATTAATTAAAAAAATAATAATTAATAAAATTAAATTAAAAAAAATGCGCATTTGAAAAATTTTGAAAATAATAAGTGCATTTTTTATGAATATTATTTTTTAAATTATTTACTCTATTTATAATTTTAAATTTGTCTGATATCTCCTTGGTTAAGAAAAATGATTTAATTAATGCTAAATCTATACATTAGTCGATTCAAATTGTTTTAAATCATTTTTCTTAATCAGAGCTACACTAACACTCATAAAAATCTCATATGTAGAAAATTAAACAAACTTTAGAAGCAATTTTAAAAAATATTTTTTTCTATACTTTATCATCTTAAATAAAATTCAAAAATTATTAAACGTCGGCTAATTTTAATATCACACTGTCTGAGAATGACCTTAAATACTTCGTTTTAAAATAATAATAAAAAACACTTAGAACATACTTGGCTAATCTGGTCATGAGCAATCTCTCTTTATATTTCTAGCAAAAAGAATAATTACTATTTTTTGCTTGAAAAAAAAAAAAAGTTTCACGTTCTGTCGTAACATTGGTGATAAAAACAACTTACATTACATATATATTTATGCAAAAAATATAATTACAATATTTAAACTCTCACCCACAGAAAAACTTTTACGCGGGGTTAATAGATGGCAGTTTAACCTCAACAACTTCGCACCATTATTTCAAATATGTCATTATCATTTATTTAAAATTGTTTGCTTTAATTCTTTTATCATATTTTCATAATTTTCAAATATCTACTTATTTTTTTTTCATTAAAATAAATTTAAAAATTTGATTATGTTCATACGATCAATTATTTTATTTTTGAATCTCATGTGCGCTTTTAGTGACGTTAGATAACTTCCGATTGGTTACTGGGTAGTAATCTGCAGCTGTCATTATATATAAATATATATGTACTTACACAAAACACTTATGTTTTCATACTTCTATACATATAAATAAGTGTATGAGTAATAAAACATTTGTGTGCGTAGATACAAGTGTATTTATTTATATAGTATACGTATATATAATATATACATGTATATGTACAGACTATACAATTACAAACAATAAAATTCTCTTGACGACTGCTAGTCACTTTGTAAGAACATTCACAATCACGACACGACAGAAAATACTCGAAAAATATTTTAATAAGAACTAATTATTTATTGCCGTTAAATTTTGGTGGTCATATAAATATATATTTAAGTTATATATAAACGTCATATTTATAAGAAGCTAAACAATGTTTGTATTACAATAATTACGTCTTAAATTTACTAAGTGATTTAAATATAATTATTTATATTTAGTTATATTTAAATATATCAAATAATTTAAACATATTTTTTTTTTAGTAATTAGTGCGCATTAAGGAATATACGGAGTTTAAAATGAAGGCGACATTGTTCGCACTTGGTGCGATTTTAGCTGGTAAGTTTATTTTTGTTACGTATATATTTATTTATATATATAATATATATGTTTTTTGTTTATTAGCTTAAAAATTTTCTTTGTTATTGAAGAATTTTTTATTTATATATTATCTGTGCTGTGTTATAAATAACTTTTTATTGAGGTTTCATTCAAACAAAAGGTTATTTTTTTTCTTTTGTTTACGAGTTTAAAATGATTTATGGGTTTCATTTATTATGGTTATAATTATAATTGTAATGATGATTTATTTAATGAATAAATGAAGGAAAAAACTATCAATAAAAATTGAAGCATTTTAGAAGTTTGAATAATTTTTATAATTTGACGTGTGCATTAGTCATGAAAAGAATAAAATTATAAACATGTTGGGTTTCTGATGAAGCTGGATGACTAATTCAAAATCCAGCATATGTGCTAGCGATTCTTGTTTCATTTTACATTTATTTATTTATTCTCAGCGAGTGAATGGTATTTTATTGCACCATTCCAATACTTATCACGGAACTAACTATTGAATGTCATTTTATTTCCACAAATACTTTTATTTAATATTAATATAAAATAAAATAAACTAACAATTTTTTTATCAATTAACTTGAGGCTTCATACCGTAAAATATAAATCAAGTGCGTACTTATTTTTTATTAATAAAATTTATCTAATGTCGTATCTCAGTAGATAAAAAAAATACTTTGTTAAATAATTATTTTTTTTTTAACAGATTTTTCGGACACGTATTTTAATTTTCAATTTTATTTTTCTTATAAATAACAGTTTTATTTATCTAAACAAATTATTCATGAGATATTAAAAGCGGAAGTATTCATTTTTTTTTTTAAATCAAATGATTACATTGTCTGGACCTTGTCCTCTCATGTCTACCTATATATATATATATATATATATATATATATGATAAAAAAAAATTAATAATCTGTTGCATTACATACGTAGGAAGATATTATTTGCTTATAATTTTTTTTCCATTATTCAAAATATTAAAAATACTATTTAGTTATTTATTTAATTGTATAAATAATTAAACAGTTATATTATTTTCTAACAATAACAAGTTATTAAATTATTTAAAAAAGCAGTCGTCGGCTATTTAGCTATGCAGACAATGTTTTAATAATGCTGCGAAAAATCGATACTTATATATACAGCATAAGGTAATTACTGATATATCTGCAGAAAGCTTTTAGTTTAATTTGCTCATAAATTTTACCTGCAAAAAGTAATTCAGATCAACTCAATTTACTTTATTAAAAATTTCGCTAAAAAATGTGTCTTCACTCGAGAGCTTGAGAGTATTATTTTAACGACATGTACCTGAAGATCGGAACGTTTTTCGAGGAACGAAAATGAAAAGTATAAAATCAACTAGATCTAGATTTCTGAAATGTTTCGCATAGGTGCTAGTATATGTCAGGCGAAAATTGCAGGCCACCCCCAATCTCTGGGATTACCTCTTAAGTCAACCTGAAGCAGTCAAATTACGTAAATTTCTTTCCATTTTCGTTAAACGAAAAACGTTCTGATCTTCGGATACATTTTACGACAAACTTATTTTCTAAAACTATTTTATAGAGAGACCTAACAACCTCTTTTTAGTAGATTTCATAGAAATCTAATTATTGTATTTGTCTTTATGACGGAAGTTTTGAAAAATTTCACTACCTCTGGACTCAGCTCGACGAGCCATATGGTTCAAAAGTTTATATATGTATGTACGATAGAACGCGGCTTGTCACGACGATAGCATCCACAATTCATAACTGATCTGAATGAAACTCAGCACATTTTCTACAGACTATTTTCGAAATCAAGTGCGAAGATGAGCAAAATTGGTCAATTAGTTTAGAAGTTACAGCATTTCAAAATTTTCAAAATGTAAAAAATTCATATTTTTACTAATTCTTTCTTCAGTAACTTTTGAATGTGACAACTTATCGAGTTTCTTCAAAATGCATCTGAAAACTCTTTAAATAAGCTTTAATTTTCATGCCTATATATATGCTTAGACCCAAAAAATTACTTATCTTACTACTCATTATACATTTGGCTATACATTTTTAGTAGATTTTATAAAAATCTAACTGTTGTATTTGTCCTCATGACGCAACTTTACAAAAATTTTAACATTTTCTATCTATTTGAGTCAAGTAGGTTCCAAAAATACTGTTGGTGAAAAAATTTATATATGTATTTATATATATATATATATATACGATATAACGCGCGGTTCTCCCACGATAGCGTCCACAATTCTGTACTGATCTTAATGAATTTTTTTTGCATACTCTTTAGCTAAAGAGCTCGGTTCAGTTCGAAGATGAGCTAAATCAGCCGAAAAGTTTAAAAGTTATAGTCATTTAAAGATTTTTTAATTTTTCAAAAAATTCAACTTTTCTTGATTTATCTTTAAATAACTTTTGATCCTAAAGAGATAATCTATTTTTGGTGATTGAATCTTTATGTTCATTCGATTTGCTTTAATTTAAACTATGTTGCTTACTCTTTAGATAATTTTTTCTAATACGTTGATGAATTTCAAAATTTTCAGAAAAATAGAAAAAAAACATTTTTTTTTACTTTCTCATTTAATAACTTTCAAGTAATACATAATAGTTGAATCTTGTTAATATTTTTATGTACTTTATCTAATGAGCTTTATATTTCAGTAGTATTTTTTTATATTCAACGAAAATTACCTATTTATTTATTGAAATTTAGCTGTTGCATTCGTTTTTCCACTTTTTAATAAATTCATGTAACTGTTCCAATTTTGATTCCTGCTGTGTAACACTTTTAAAATCTTAACATTAAAGTATACATAAAGTATTTTTTTTAAATTGACAAGCATAAATATAATTGATCTTATAAGCTTTAGATGAATCTTTAAACGCCACCGCCTACCTTACAGATTTAAATAATTAAATAAACAATGAAAAATCTACTTCCATTTCGGCTGCCGAATGGCCTTTTTTTTTTTTTCTTACAATAAATATGTATGTAGATATACATATTTTAATTCTTAAATAAAACAGATCTTCTTACAATTATACAGCACTTAGGTTTCACGACATCACAGATGTCCTTTGATCGACCAAAGTACTTCAGTTCATAAAAATTTATTTGAAATTGGTTTGCCTTTCTTTCAAGATGAAATGTACATCTTTCGCTTGACATTCAATATTATTTCCAAAAATATACACTTAAATTTTATTTTAAGAAAAAATAAAATATTCACTAAAATTATATAATTAAGTTAAGATTTATTTCTGTACATAATTATTTCCGGTAAATCAACAAGATTCAATTAATTAGGTATTAAAGCATCGGTTAAATTTTTTTTTATTATATTTATTCTTTAAAATATTTGTAGCGGACAGTAAAAAAAATTATTGTACACTAATTTACTATTTAATTTGATTATTAATGATTTTTATT
Organism: Microplitis demolitor; assembly: GCF_026212275.2. Taxonomy (NCBI): domain Eukaryota; kingdom Metazoa; phylum Arthropoda; class Insecta; order Hymenoptera; family Braconidae; genus Microplitis; species Microplitis demolitor. The sequence continues at coordinate 16,786,513 of NC_068547.1, read as the reverse complement.
AAACTGTAATTTAATTTTATTGTTTTAGTTTCAACGGCTTACATTATTGATGTAGCTCCAGAACATAAGAAACATTATCATTTACTTGGAGATGAACATTGTACATGGGGTCCTGGATTCTGGTGTAAAAACATCACGTAAATAAATTATTAATTCAATTCTAATTATTATAATTAAGTTTTCTTTTTTCCATTTAATTAATTGATGTAAATAAATGTTTGAATGTAGTAATGCAGCTCAATGTAATGCAACACAACATTGTATTAAAAAAGAATGGGAAGTAATGAAAGTACCTGAAGACCACGACAGTGTTTGTCAGATCTGTAAGGACATGGTTACGCAGGCAAGAGACCAATTGGAGAGTAACCAGACTCAAGAAGATCTGAAAGCTGTTTTTGAAGGCAGCTGTAAACTGATGATAGTAAAAGTAGTTGTCGAAGAATGTACCAAGCTAGTGGATCAATTCGTCCCGGAATTGGTGGAGACTCTCGCTTCACAGATGGATCCATCAGTTGTTTGTTCAGTATCTGGACTTTGTAATTCGCCAAGAATTGATAAATTATTGCTTGAAAATGAGCAGACAGTTAAGAAGGTAAATAAATTTATTTTATTTGATAATTTTCATCTATTTTAGTTATTGTTGTTTAATGTATTGCTATGACGCTTTATTGACGCAGTTTTTTTTATTTTATTTATTGAAAAATAGTAAATGATACACAGGGTAGCTACAAACCGGGAAAACCAGGGATATTGGGAATTATCAGGGAATTTAATGCAACTAGAAAATATCTTCGAAATATCACGGAATTTCGAAAAGTATCCGGGACGTTAATTGCGAGAGAAATTAAAAAATTTTTCAATAATACACTAGTCACAGAATTCAAGGGATATTAAAAAAATTTCAAATTTTTCATTGATTTTCAAGACTGTAACTCGCAGGAAAATGGTCGTACAAAAAAAAAAGACAAATCGTAGCTTCAAGTATCTAGTTTTTTTTTCTTAAAATTGTTTTATTACGCACGGTCCGGGGCTAATCCTGAAAAAAATCATCGAAAAAAAAGTTTTCCAAATTTTTGCTCGTCTTAAAAACGGTCTACGGGCTTAAACAAATTTTTTTTAATAATTATGATTGATTTTTTATTACTCTAGAACCGTGCATAATAAAAAAATTTCAAGACCAGATCAGAAAACTAGACACTTGAACCTACACTTTGTCTTTTTTGTTTTTGTTGTACGATTGTGTTCTTTCGAGTTGCAACCTTTTGAAAATCATTTGGAAATTTGAAATTTTTTAAATATCCTTAAATTTTTATAACTAGTGTATTTAAAACACATTTTAATTATGAAATTTCTTATTAAATATTTTAACTTACATATTTTTAACATCGAATAATCAAAATTAGGCAATATTGATTTGTTTTATTATCATTTTTATTGTTTCTCTCATGATTTAATAATCAAATTTAATTATTGACTATGAAAATATAATAAAAACTTTGCATATCTCAATGATAAGAAGAAAATTTCTGAATCAGGGAAAATGTGAAAAACTTTACTGGAAAACCGGGAAATATCAGGGAATTTTTAAATCATTTCTTTGCTGCTACCCTGAATACAATAGATAAATTAATTTATTTAAATGCTTACAGACTTATGGAAAAGTAATTTCATTGAAAAATGATGAAATTGAACCAGATGAATGCTCTAAATGCTACACAATAGTCACACATATGGAAGATAAATTAAAGAAGACGTCTAAAGATAAATTTGTTGACAGACTACTTGAGATTTGCGGAAACATGGGTTCATTCTCAGATGCATGTTCATCTATTGTTCTTGTTCATTATAAAACACTTTTTGAACGTCTCCAAAGCGAATTTAAAGCTAAAAATATTTGTCATTTGTCTGGTCAGTGCTCAAATATTTTCCATCAGCATGAGGATGAAACCAACCAGGTTTGTTTCATTTTATTCAACTTGACAGAATTTTTTTTTTTGTAATTTATTTTATTTTTAATATTTATTTATTTACTTTACAGACTCCCAAAGTGGAAATTCGCCCGTTATCCAGTGTAGGAATAGTTGATATTGGTGATGATTTACCTTGCAAATTGTGCGAGCAATTGGTAGGGCATCTTAAGGATTTACTCGTCGCAAATACTACAGAAATTGAATTCAAACAAGTGCTCGAAGGCTTTTGTAAACAAACAAAATCATTTGCATCTGAGGTATTTATTTTTATTTAGTAATTGTAATATACAAACTTCGAAGAGGGGGAGTAAATTAATGCACAGAAACTCTTTTATTTAAGTTTATTCTATTAAATTAATTATGATTTTTAATTTTATTCACTTCACAAATTGTTACTGAGATTTACCGTAACTCATAATGGAAAAAAAAATACGGTAATTATTAAAATTCTCACAGGGAAAAAATTGTTGTTAATTGATTTTACCACATTTTTTTTCTACATACGTCAGTAAAAAATCTCATGTTAAAATTTTTGACCAATCGACTAATAACAAACAAAAAAAAGTAATCATCAATATCTACTAAAAGCGTTGATACATTTTTGTATGAACAAAATTTTGTCAATTTAATTTTAATTTAACCCTTCAGCACTCCCGTGTTTTTTAGTGTCTCGCTTGTACCACAACAACATCCTATAATTTAAACCTTGTTCTGTGAGCAAAATGCTTACAACAGGAGTGCTGATGGGTAAAATGAATTAGCTACTAAACTTCGCTTCTTATCAATTAACGCTGAAAAATAGCTTAGAAAATAATTAATTAAATTTTTTTAATTTAGTGCATATCAATAGTCGATCAATATTATCCAGAAATTTACGAATACCTCGTTAATGGATTGAAAACCAATACAGTTTGTGAAATGGCTGGAATTTGTCCAGCACCTGATAAAAAATTGGTAATGATATTTTTTTTTAATTATAATACTTCATAACTTTATAAATACATTTTGTTTTATTTATTTCTTTTTAATTAGGAAGGACCATTTATGCCACTCTTGCCAACCGACTCAGAATCAGTAGCCATTAAAATTTCTCAGGAAAGAAAAACAAAGAAAATGAACAATTTAGGAGAAAATGGAGCGGGAATCAGAAAGTATCCAAAAAGTGAAGCTGACGAGATGCAGCTTCCAGCTGAAAGATTGGGCAGCTCACTTACATTACTCGGTATGCCGAATATGGATGTGAGTGGACAAAAGTCCTGTGCAATGTGTGAATTTGTATTACATGAATTGCAGAAAGAAATGACTCAATCTTCAACAGAAGTACGTTATTTTAAAATAATTAAATTTAAACATTTAATTAATTAATTAAATATTTGTTTTTTTTATTCATAGTCTAATATTAAACAAGCTCTTGGTAAAGTGTGTGATAAAATACCCAATCTCGTTGAAGATATGTGCCACGAGTTTGTAGATCAATATGGTGATGCTGTTATCGCTCTTCTTGTTCAAGAAATTGATCCGTCTATGGTAATTATTCAAATAAAAATATTCACTAAGGGTATTCTTAGACCATCTTGCCATTTTTTTAAAATATTCAATGATCTTGAATTGTCATGAGCATATCAAAATTTTATCAATTAATTTCCAAAAAGTTTAAGCAGTAATTGAAAAAAGAATAGCACAGTTACAATTTCATCGAACCTGATAGCCAAGTTGGCGAGAAACTGGCGTGAAGCTTGTAGTCGCAACTAGATACCAAGTTGGCCGCAAAAGTTGATACTTCCAAAGCTGATAGACACTTTCTGAGAAAGTTGGTGATAAAAGTTGCAAATCCGATAAGTTGACGGAAAGTTGCCTTCAATTTTCTCAGAAACCTGCATCCCAGTTGCGGCTCCATACTGGCGTCAACTTTCTCAGAAAGTTGGCGCAAACTTGTAGCCAAAAGTTGCAAATGCTAAAGTTGTCGACAGCTTGTCGTCAAGTTGATCGCAAACTAACGAATATCAACTTTTGGACGAGAAACCCTGGCTATCAGAGGAGGTATAAACTTTTTAAAAAATTACTCACAGTTGGTATCAATCAGGAGTTAAACGAAATTTCGTAAATAAATTTTAGCCCACAAAATTTAAGAATTCGAATTATAAAATTGACATGAAGATATTACTGAAATTTATTTTCCAAATTTCATTTGACTCTTAATTGATATCAACTGTAAAAAATTTATTTAAAAATCTATGCCTCGGCGAAATTGTAACTGCGATGTCTTTTTTTCAATTAATGCTTTATCTTTTCTTTTCATTAATTATCAAAATTTTAAGACGCTCATTACAATTGAAAGTCATCGAACATTTTAAAAAAGTGTGGGCACTGTGAGAATTTCCGTAATAAATTATTTAAATTTAAATATTTGAAAACTATTTTGTTTAAAGGTTTGTCCAATGGTGCATTTGTGCCCTACACAACAGGCAATAGAAGCTTGGGAACAAATTCCTAAAGAACATATGGTAGAGAGTCAAGTCCAAGACAAACCAAGTTGTCCATTGTGTCTTTTAGCTGTTAATCAACTTTACACTGTTATCAAAAGTAATAAAACTGAAGTAAGTTATTATTTATTTTTAGATAATTACTAAGTATTTTAATTACTTGAATTTATTTATTTATTTATTTTTTTTTTTTTTTTTTTTTTTTTTTTTTTTTTTTTTTTTTTTTTTTTTTTAACAGGAGAATATTATAAGTGAGCTTGATAAATTATGCGCCCATTTACCAAAAGATTTATCTAACCAATGCGTTGAGTTAGTGAAAGTCTACAGTAAAGAACTTATTGACATGCTTCTGGCAGATATGACACCACAAGAAGTTTGTGTTGCTTTAAAACTTTGCGATCCAAAGAAAAATGTTGGTCCGAAAAACCTTAGTCCGACAAACTTTTATCCCACGGATAAAGATGGTGAAATTAGTAAGACATTTATAATTTATTTTTGTAATCATATGCTTGCTTGTAAAAAAAGTTTAAAATTATTTTAATTTAATTACAGTAAGCAATGAAATTCCGTACTTTCCATTAAAATCACCAAAGCCGTTCATTTATGTCAAGGAAACAACAAAATGCATCATCTGCGAGACAATTATGGAGTATTTAGAAAAAGCGATGAGCAAAAAATCAACAAAAGATGAAATTGAAAAATTAATCCATGAAGTTTGTGAATATCTACCAAAATCAGCGGCGAAATCATGCGATAATTTTGTAAATGAATACGCAGATATTGTTATCACACTTTTGTCTCAAGAAGTTAGTCCCCGCGAGATCTGTACTCTTATCAATGCATGCGAAGATAAAATCCAGCAAATAAAGGGTAATTAAATAAATGAAATATGACTTTTTTTTTTTATTTTTTTTATTTCAGTCAATAAATTATTTTGAATCTCAATATTTTTAAATACTTCATCTCGAGAACAATATGATCGAACAATTTTTTAGTATCGATAAGATATAATAGTTAATTTTTTTCTTTTGTCTAGTAGTTACTTTAATTTTTTGTCATATTAAATAATTAATAATAATAATTATAAGTTACAATGTCTACTGTTTATTGTATTTATAATAAAATGTGTAACAAAAATATAAATCAATTATTTTACTGCAAATTATTTTGCTTGCATGCTATATTGTAAAATAATTAATAGATGATATACATATTAACATTTTAATTGATAAGATAATTAGCTTATTAATTTATAAATTATTTAAATTATTACAGAATCGGTATCTGAGTGCGCGTTATGTCAAGCGATTATTTCATCCGTTGATAATTTACTAACAAATCCTAAAGTTGATGATAGACTTGAAGAAATAATTAACAGTGCATGTGATTATATACCACCAAGTAAACACGACAAGGTATGCTTTAATTAGAAATAAATTTATTTTCATTTTTAATTATTAATTGATATTTCTTCACCATACCTGCGCCGAAAGTTTAAATTTTTGTCCTCTTTAGAGGGAAGAATGTCGTTCTTTGCTTTTATGAGATAAAAATTAGCGCGTGCGCCATTCTTCTCACAAACAGGCAGAAATTTAAACTTCCAGGTGCAGATCTGGTGAAAACTCGTATTCACACCACGGAGAAAAGTAGGACGTCCATACCCGCCTTTGGTTCGAGTAGACAATTATACACGCGGATCGGAATGTCCTGCTTCCTTCCCTAGGTGTGTGATATACTATTTTCTGGTCCATCGAAAGAATAATGTTCTGAACATGTAAAAAAAAAATTCTCATCAAAGATGAGCTCTTGATTTTAACTTTAAGTACTCGCTAAATGAATTTGAAATTTTCCCATTTAATTAACATGTAAATTTTGATATTTTTTTTTTCAATTATCTATAGCTCCGTGGCATTGCAAGATATTAAGTCGCTATTAGGCGGAAATAACAGAGAAATCCTTCCTCTTTAAAAGTGCTTGTAGCTAATTTACGTTTTGTAACCGGCCTCACTGGTAAAAAATCTTAAAGCCAATTTTTTCTCAAATTTCATGATTTTTTTTTAATTTACTCGCAAACCACTAACTTTAGAACAAAATTGTACAGGACTTTTTTGGTAGAGAATTTTATTCTCTACAAAAACGTTATTTAGTCCATTACCGTCGAGCTTAGTAGTTTTCGAGATAAATCTAATTGAATGTCTTAAAAATTAAGATATCGCTGTTTTATCCACGATTTTAGTACTTTTTCATAAAATTATGGCCGAGGAAATATATAATTTTCCTGGTTAATATATCATCAAAAATATGTCCAGTAATACGAAACTGTCTTCTATTACACTGACCTCCATCTTTTTTTGGCTTAACCCAAATGTCTTCGTTTGACCATCGTAAGTTTTTTCAATTACTACCTCTCTCAGTACAAAGATAATTGTTTCATACTTTTCATAATTACATATAAATGTGTAATGTGTATTTTCATATTTTACTCTGATAAATGATATGTTTCTTCAGCCATAATTTTATAAAAAAAGTACTAAAATCGTGGATAAAACAGCGATATCTCAATTTTTGAGACATTCAATTAGATTTATCTTGAAAACTACTAGCTCGACGGTAATGGACTAAATAACCTTTTTTGTAGAGAATAAAATTCTCTACCAAAAACTTCCTGGACAATTTTGTTCTAAAGTTAGTGGTTTGCGAGTAAATTAAAAAAAAATCATGAAATTTGAGAAAAAATTGGCTTTAAGATTTTTTACCAGTGAGGCCGGTTACAAAACGTAAATTAGCTACAAGCACTTTTAAAGAGGAAGGATTTCTCTGTTATTTCCGCCTAATAGCGACTTAATATCTTGCAATGCCACGGAGCTATAGATAATTGAAAAAAAAAATATCAAAATTTACATGTTAATTAAATGGGAAAATTTCAAATTTATTTAGCGAGTACTTAAAGTTAAAATCAAGAGCTCATCTTTGGTGAGAATTTTTTTTTTACATGTTCAGAATATTATTCTTTCGATGGACCAGAAAAAAAAAATAGTCATTTCAAACAAAGCACCCTAATACTTAAACAAAATTATTCAAATAGCAAACAAAATGATGCCTCGGGACTGAGGAGGATATAGTGTGCAACTCAGGATGAAACACGATTTCAGACTGCGGGTGATGTCAGCCAACTTTACCCTAGTCTGAAATCGTTTTGTTTTATCCCTTGTGACAAAATATATTATTGTTTAATTACTAATTACTTATACTTTTTTTAAATTGTTTAAAATAACAGTGTGTGATGCTGCTTGAGGTTTACGAGCAGAGTATTATCAACTTATTGAAAATGAACGTTGAAACTAAAGAGATCTGCAAGAAAATGTCTCTCTGTTCTTCGATGGATATGTTCGCTATGACTCACGTCGATTTTCGTAATAATAGATTACAACTTCGTAAATTAAATATTAAATAAATAAAATTATTCAGTTTCCTTTTTCCATGGCTGTCTTTTCATTAGCAAACTTTCGTATCATTTAAGACTATTAAATTACATATAAAAGAAAATTATATTCTTTATTATTACTTATAAGATATACTATTATAATATAATTAAGTGCTTTAAATTTTTGAATTCACCAATAGGCAATTGTGAATGTAATGTATAAATTTTTCATAATGAATAAATGGAATGTAAAGTTATAAGAAAACATTAATTAGAGTCAAGTATTGTATCAGTATCCAGTCTTCCCACATATTTTAAAAAATTTATTTATTTTTTTAAGGACTAGTATAAATTTATTAACAAAATTTATTTATTTTTATTTTCTAATAAAAATAATATTTTAGAAAGCAATTTTTTGAGAGAGCTGAGGGCTAGGTAGTTTACCATAATTGGATTTTTATAATTAATCATTAAGAGTTTATTTTTATTATAAATTTAAAATATGTATTTATATGTAACAGTAAAAAAGTTAATAAATGATAGTGATGAATTAATTTTTTTTTTAATTTCTGGATTATCTAATAATTATAATTCTTTATATCAATGTATAGAATACAAGAATATGTTTTTGAATTTTTTTCTCACTGTATTTTAATTTGCTTTCGTACCTGTTTGCAATAATGTATAAGGTAATTAAATCTAAATCACACACGAATACAAAAAAAAAAAATGATTTGAATAACAACTTAATAGCCCATCATTCCTTATATCACTCTTGCTTAGCACTTATTACTTCCTTCGTTCACTTCGTCCTCTGGTCCACCTTCATTGCATTGTATCTGTGTTTTAACGATTCGTCTTCAGAACTGCACATCCTAGATATACAAACACGAATGATCGGGAACTAGTTCCTTGATCGGGTACTGGGCCTCTTATCTTAATTATGACAAATAATATAAATACTGTTAAAGAAGTCTTGGATAAAAATTATTATAAATTATTTTAAAAGAAGAAACGATGACATAAATTAAAAATAATTACTCTAATTAAAATTAACATGTTTGAAAAAAGTTTTCATCATCATTTCTGGCCGAGACTGAAACTCTCGTAATTTTTTCGAATCTCTAAATTTCCCGACATGACTTTTCTAGTCGGTTCGGAAACTATTCTGAGGTTTAAAAAATTAATATTTAGAATAAGATGCTACCACTGCACTCAATGTACATTTTATGCGTTGATGCTGAAGTTGCAACCCCAAGTCGAGTTCAAAACTTGAAATCCTGTTACTCAAATCTCTTCTTAATTTGTAACTCATATTTGGCAAATATGTATTTACTTACCTGTTTTTAACTCTTTAACTTTTAACTGTTATTTAACAAGATTATAACCTACATTAAAGTATAGAAATTAGTTATACATTTTCGCATGTAGTTTAATTTTTATACTTATCTTGCTTTTACTTATAGACAAACAATATTCATGTTTTGGCAGCCAGTGCTAGTTGAACGAAAAACTCGGGCAGATAAAAAATAAAATATAAATAGTTATTTACAAATAAATTATATTTTTAAATTTATAACATTCAAATTATATCTTTTCTGAGTACTCTCCGATTTTTTTTACCGTCACAATTTTTCCCTAAGGAATAAAAAATCCGTAAAAAAAAAAAAAAAAAGTTTTTCTGCAATAACGTTTTTGTGACTTGAGCTATCGAACTCAGCCAGAACACAAAAGAAGCGTCTTGGTATTCCCAACAAAAATATGTGCATTGCTATACGAAAATATTAATATTTGTTATAGATATGGTCAATTGTTTATAAATTTGCGATTTTGACTTCAACAACTTATTATTTAAACAGTTTTAAATATTTTGGTTTAGACTTTGGCACACAGTTTTTATGATTTTTCCCCTTCAAAATGAGTAGTTTGGACAATCTGATCTGATGAATAGTTTTCAGTTTAGAGCAGTGTCCCTGGTATGCAGACTTTCTGGTCAGAAAGCACTTAATAATATTTAAGAAAATGAAATGACATAAAAACGGGATAATAAGTTTTATTTATTAAACATTAGAAAAATATAAAGATCTACTGAGATCAAGAATTTTCACGCTACAAAAAAAAATATTCCAACATTCTCCTATATATTTTATTCTTCAATAATTTTCAAGTATGAAAATTTCCTTAAATAACGCAATAAATATATTTAAAGTAATAAAAAAAAAAAAAAATAAATAAATAATTTACTCGGACTCAGAATCATTAACATTATTATCAACATTGTTACGTCCAAGGTCATTTTCAACATCATTATCACTATGATATCCATTAGAAATAGGAACATGTTCAACAGAACTGCTGCTTCGTTCACTTTTAGTTGAAGCTGGAGATCCAGAACGAGCGCTTTTACTTGAGCTCAAAGATCTAGATCTAGTTTCTCGAGAGCAAGGTTGCGAGGATTGATCAGAACGTTTGTCATCATCATGTTCATTTTTTTCTTTTTGCTCATTCTTATTAGCTTCACTATGGTCATCGTTGTCTTCAACATCATCAGAAGTCAGGGACTTGAGTTGCCGAGCGCGTGATTCCTGGACCTTCAACTCATGACTATTCAACTGACGATGCTTGACAATCAATTTAGTGCAACTTAGATGATCACCAGCTTGTCTTCTTCTCTTATTCAAACGAACTCTTGTCTCCAGTTCATTATAATACAATCCGTCATCTCTTAAAACCATAAAATAATTCTCTTCATAGCCTTCAGTTGTTTTAGATTTAACGTTCCAGTTGTACTCCTTGTACATTCTGTACTCATAGCTCTCATCATCACGATAATCAAGACCCATTTCCTTGTCTTTTTTGCGCTTCTCAAGAGTCTCGTCAGTCGGTATAAAATACGCAACGAATTGTTCTTCATTTTCGTCCATAACTCCACGTAACATTGCTTGGGACATTATTTCCATCTGCTGGGACAATGAGTACCCAGGCGGTGTGGGATCGGCATCAAATATCACCTGAGCACAAGGATGCTTCCAAAGTTCAAAGTCTGGATAAACAGGCAAGATCTGAACGGGATAAACATTTCGTTTGCTGTGATGTTGCTCGATAGGTTTTTTGCTGTCTTCAAATGTCTTCTCAATGGCTTTTATTTGATTTTCATGATCCAAATAAACGAGACCTTCAGCGATATATTTTTTAATACTAAAACCACCAACTTTAGCTTCCATTTTATCAGCATTCTGTGGCTGGAATCTCGTTGTTTCTGTTGATATATACTCAGTACGACGTAACCATGATACACTTTTAGCATGATTTATAGATCTCTTAGACTCTGGTAGGGTTAAATAATCATCTTCGAGCAACTTTTCATCATCGGGATGCAATTGTACTTCTGATTCTTCACTTTCGTATTGTTCAACATTTGTTAAATCAACTTCTATTCCCATACTATAGTCCGTCAAGAATTCATACTTGTGATTGCGTTCTAACGACGATTGGGTATATTTTGAAAATCTAGATTTTTTTTTTTAAATTTAAAATCAGTTTTGTAATTTATTTTTATTCTATGACAATAAAATTAGAAGATGACTCACAATTTTATAATTTTTAAATAAACAACTTCAATATTAAGGGGGACCATTAGTGTGACCGCCTGAAAAAAACGATGATTTTCGGGAATTTTTTTAAAGAAAACTACCGTATGGAATGTTTTAAGGATATATTTGTGGATATATTATAAATACATGATAAAATTTTTGGACCAAAAAATTCAAAATTCAGCGAGTTATTCACAATCTCCCAAGGCTCCAAAAAAAAGTCCCCCACTGCTGCAGTGATAGCGACCTTCACAGTCCATGGAATCAAAAAAACCAAAAAATTTATTAAACTAGGAGGTATTTCTCGTATCAAGACCCTCGGGCTAAAAAAAATTGAAATTTAACAAAATGGCGAAGTTTTTAAAAAAAATTTTTAATTTTGCACGAAAATTTGATGGTTTTTGGCCTGCTAAAATTACATTGTTGGATGGATCGAAAAACTGGAGGTTCGTGGTACGTAGAAATATTTATAAAAGAAACTGCAATTCAAATCAAATCGATCGGATGATTTGTCTTCGAGTTATAGCTGCAGCCATTTTGAAAAAAGTATTTTCAAGAACCTATAATCGGCTGCTCTTCAGATGGATGTAACTCAAAAAAACTATTCGAAATATGCAATAGAAATAGTAGTATGTTATTTTTGAAGGTATCAACTATCGAAATATTGAAAATAAAAATGAATTGATTTTTCAAAATTTTACACTAGTGGTTCCCCTTAACAGAAAAAAAAATTATAAAATTGTGATCCTGAAGTTAGCAAATAGATAAGAATTTTTGATTTTTTTTTTAATTTATTGAAAAAAAAAAACTTTTAAATATGCACATGTAGAAAATTAAAACATCTATAAGTGCAATAATTTGAAATATTTTTTTTTACAATTTATCGTTTTAAAAAAAGTCAAAAAATTATTAGACGTCGGTCAAATACAGTATCATATAGATGAGTGTGAATGTATAGCAGACGTGAGGCAAATTTAAAATTATCAATAAAAAGAGTAAATAAATAATAAAATTAAATTTTTAAAAAATGGACATTTAAAAATTTTTTAAATTAATAAGTGCATTTTCTATAATTATTATTTTTTTAATTATTTACTCTATTTATTTATAATTTTAAATTTGTCTGATGTCTGCTACATTCACACTCATATCATATAAAATTGTATATCAGATTTTCAAAAGTAGTTTATAAAAGTTAAAAATTTGTAAGCATTTGTATTAACATTTAAATTAAAATTAAAATAATAATTTAATAAATTAAAAATACCTTGCAGATTTGAATGGAAAAATTAGAAATTTCAAATCAAAAGGAATGTCAGGAAGTTTATTAGAATATTGAATACGACACAAAAGTTCGGAATGTTTCAATTCTATTGCAGGTGTTTTTATTTCTGATGGAAATCTACTTATAGCTTCTTGCTCCAGAGGACTTATTACTTCAATGGGTAGCATTTTTTATTCATACCACACACTTTTTATGCATGTTAATTTTTATTTTAGACTAAATTCGGATGATTAACACACAACAGTTACTCGCATGTGTTAGCGTTCCGACAACTGAGAAACAACTGAGATCTACATGTCGTTTTTAGAAGAGAGTTTCATTCGTTTTCCATCCCTTCTACGATTATTAACAAAATGCGCATGTGTTGTAAGTATTTAGACAAAACAACCCGATGATACCCGAAAGATACTTTGTTCTTGGTGCTCTATAAAACTGACGACCGTTTGGAAGAAGAAATGGTTTGAAATTCGAATAACCCAACAAACATTTGAAGTTCACAGTTTCAATTTAGTCACACAATTTCAATTTAAAAATCGTTTAAATGACTTATTTGACAATTATTTGTAATTTAATTTTTATGTCAAATCTTTTAAGCAGATATTTTGCCAGTGATAAAAATTTCTGATCGTTTCGTCACTAGTTTGGTGTCTTAATGACATGTCAAAAAAAAAAAAGCCTAAAAACTGACATCTTATATATGTCACAAAGCCAAGTTTGCAAGTTATAATGAAATTAAGGGTGGGCTCCGTACCTAATAAAATCTCAAAATTTTAATTTTTTCTAACGTTGTAAATATATGTGGGACTCGAATGATGAAAATCTATAATATATACTGATATCAGCCGACGTCTAATGATTGTTGAAATTTTTTGGAAACGATAATCTATAAAAAATAAATATTAAAAAAAAATTGCACTTGTTGTTTTTTACATTTTCGAAAATTGTTTATTGTCTGTTAACTTCAGGATCATGAAAATCTTTTGATGAAGTTCATTTTCTTCTTTTGGTCGGAAGCTAAAAAGATTGCTGTAATGATAATTACTTAATAAATTAATAAAAATATAAAATTCGAGAATTTGTTAGGTACAGCCAAGCCTTAAGCAGTCAAAATGATATTGAAATTTTTTGTCATTATTATTCTTTGCCTCATAATTTATGATAGTGAAGTTAGCCGACGTCTAATAGTTTTTGGATTTTTTTTAAAAAGGTAAATTATAAAAAAAATAATATTTGAAAAAATTGCACTTATAGTTTTTTTAATTTTCTACAATTGCATATTTTTATATTTTATATTTTTGTCATTAATTTGTTGAAAAAAAAAACTCCGAAAATCAACTGTCTGTTAACTTCATGATTTTAGATGTCAAATTATCTCTGTTTAACAAATAAATAAATTAAACTTCGTTCAACTTTATAAATTTAAAAATTTTTTTACAAGGCTTATTTTTCATGAGTGTGAATGTAGCAGACATCAGACAAATTTGAAATTCTAAATAAATAGAATAAATAATTAATAAAATAAAATTTTAAAAAATGCATATTTAAAAAATTTTTAAATTAACAAGTGCATTTTTTATAAGTATTTTTTTTTTTTTTTATTCACCCTATTTATTCATAATTTTAAATTTCTCTAATATCTGCTACATTCAGATTCGTAGCTGAAACTGCTGCAATTTTTTTCTTATGAGATTCATTTTGTCCTCAACATATTTTATAAGTTTTTAAAATTAATAATACAATAATTTTTTTTTAATTCTCTAATACTTATTAAAAAGTTTCATAATAGTTTTGTTTTAACAATAAAGTAAGTAAATAAAATAGTAATATGACTTTTTATAAAATGACCATAAAGTTAGTAGACATTTTAAAATATTTGGATTTTTTTCTAATAAAAAAATAAAAAATTATTTTGGAAAATTGCACATGTAATTCATCAAATTTTTGACATGTGCATTTTTGAGAAATATTTTTTTTTTTTCATAATTTATCTGTTAAAAAAATTTTTTTTTAAATTCAAATATCTGCTAACTTTACTATCATTTTTATAAAATAAAATTCCAAGAATAAAACATTTTAACGTGTCTCAAGTTTCTTTTAGTTTCACTTGCTCTAAAGTTTCTGAGAATTTCATTATATTCATTGAAGTCAAGTGTTTGTGTTATACTATGCATTGGGGATTATGTTCCAAAACAAATAATATAAAGACTGAAGAAGAATTTTTTAAGTGTGTATGTACTCCTAAATGTAAATCGATGAAGATATTACAGATCAATTGCCATTATATCAAACTTGAAACATTATCTACCGAAGATATGTCAGATATAATAAAATGATGCTGCCATCTAGTGTTTCATTTCTTAGAATTATTTCTGCATAATTTTTCATCTTATCTAAAAATAATTATTTATTATTAAAGTTTGTTATAATTATAATAATATATTTAAAAAAAATATTGATGTTGATCAATTTATAAAATGAGAAGAGAAGTATTAAAATTATATAAAGATTTACTCAGGTACGGTGATAACTTAAAATTAACTGATAAAAAATACTATAAATCAAGAGTTAAAAAAGACTTCTATGATAATATTGAGTTGAAAAATTCTGATGATATTCAATTTTATTTAGAGGTAATTATTTTAATTGAATTATATATTTTAATTAATAAAACATAATTAATATTTAAATATTAAATTTTTACAGAAAGGACGTGAGTTGTTACTAAAAAAAAGGATTGTCTAGATTTCCTTTAATTAAATTAAAAAAAAATGTTTTTATTAAATAATCAATTAAAGTTAATAATTAAAAATCAATTACGTTATAAGTCATACAAAAAATATTTAGATTTTTCATACGTACCAAAACTCAATGAAAAAGATTTAGAAGAGCAATGGGTCAAAGGAAGTGGTCCTGGAGGCTCAGCAGTAAACAAAATGAGCAATTGTGTAGTTTTGAAACACAAACCATCAGGTCTTGTCGTAAAATGTCACCAGACACGTGATGTCCATGAAAACAGTAAGATAGCAAGAGAAATCATGATCACAAAATTGGATAATAAATTAAATGGCGAGCAGTCAATCGAGAGCCAAAAAAGACGATTGATGGCCAAAGACTCAGCAAACAGAACACGAAAAAGATCTAAATTATTGGAATTAAAGGAGGCATTCAAAAAACGTGAAGGCATTGATTAATTTTTTAAATTATCTCTTTGTATTTTTTTTTTTTAATTTTTTTTTGTTCATTTAATTAACAAACATATTTTTTTTAATAAAGAAAAATTAAATAAATAATCCAGTGGATCGTAAAAAAAAATTATTTTTATAATTAATTTATCATATCAATTAAATTTTCCTATTTTCGATTAAGATATTATTTCTGTCAGTAATTACCATTGTATTTCATCATTATTATAACATATGCAGTCTTGCGTATACTAATTAATATTATTATAATAAATCATTAATATTATTTTTAATTTATGCAAGTATTTATCCACGAAGCGTGTGATTGTATGATATTTATCATGATTAATTATTACCGATTTAATGATACGTCAACAAACAAAAAAATTAAATTATTTATACAAAATAAACTTAAAATGATTTAAAAAAAAAGTTAAATATGTAATTGATATACTGAAATGTTTTAGCGCGTCGTACATTTAAAATTGCCCGACATCTATACTATTTTTTTTTTAATTTTCTTAATTTTTATCTTTTTTTTAATAATAATACATTCCGAGTTCTACATGTAATGCGAAAATTATTATAAATAGTAGACATTAGAGAAATATTAATTTGTACAGTATTAAGAGTTAATAAATTTTAGAGATTCAAGTCTAAACATTATCATTGTATCACACAATGTTCAGAATCGAACTGATAAAATTTATAAAATTTACAAGTAATTATTATTATTATTATTGTTATTTGTTAATTTTATCATTAATATTATCATTGTTATAGTTAATGTAGAAATTTTATAAATTAATTTCAACTATTTTTAATCCACCGGTTAATTAAACCCTTAGAACGTTTGTATCGTTTAGCGGGTGGTGATGAATTAAGTTTAGGTGAACTAGAACTTCTTAATCGGCGATTACTGGCAACGGTAACTGATAAAATATTGTGATCCATATCAACCTGGTCCTCTATTTTCATTACCCTGACAACTGGTTGAAACTCAATGCTAGACCGTCGTTGTTGTAGTTCAGGTGTTGATACAACTCTTTGTTGCTGTAAAATAACACGTTCTGACAATGGACAGTCCATCTCATCATCATCATCATCATCTGGTTTTTTACAATTTTCATCATCAAAACTCGTTTCCGATGTATTTCTTTTCTTTCGCGGTCTTTTTTTAGTTCGCGTGAGTGCTGGCGTTTGTTTTTTCTTTGGACTGCTGCTGACAGAGTCCTTTCTTTTATAACCACCAACTTGACGAGTTTGAGTATCATCTAGTTGTGATATTACAGACTGCTGAGTTGCCTCATTTACTTGACCATCAGCAGCGACATCAGCACTCGGTGATTCACGTGTACTATTATTCTCACGTTGCCGTCGTTTTGATAAACCCGTAGCAGTTGAATTATTCTTTCTCGATATAATTGCCGTTGAATTTTTTTGCCTACACAAATTATCGTGATTTTCAATTTCAGGATGTGATTCTATTGTCATTGATGAAGATGGTCTAGCATCAAGTACTTGACGCTGTTGCTGACGTTTACGCGTAGATTTTAAATTTATTTTAGTACTTGTACGACTGTCTTGTTGTTTTAAAACATTATCATGATTATTTTCATCATTACCCTCATCACTTTTCTCCTCATCACACTTTTTCAATAAATCATTACTATTAACTTCATCATAGTTTTTATTATTATCTAATTCACTTGGTTGACACGACGATGATTCATTTAAATCATTTAAATTTTTATCTTTGATTCCCGGTAAAATATTTGAATCATGAGACGATGAGTCTGCAGATTCAGTTGCTGATGATTGCAGTCTTTCAATTATTCTCTGTTGATTTAATCTACTTTCTTCATCTTCTTCTTCCTCATCCTCATCCTCACCGTCCTCCTCTTCTTCTTCTTCCTCTTCATCCTCATCGGGATTACGAGTACGCGTACTTTTAGCTGGTAAATTTTCACGCTCAGAGTCAACATCCGGTGTCACTTGCTGCTTACACTGCAATTTTTTTCTTGTTTTTATTCCAGGCCAGCCTGTTCTATTTTTTCGCCTCTTACGGCGTTTTAATGGAGACTCAATAATAACTTCACCACACTCTGAACTAGCACACGATGAATTCTCAAGACCATTAAAATGCTGCCGACAATTATCCAATAATTCAAGTAAATTTGACGGTGGACCAGACGGTTCTGATGCTATTATTAATTGATGACGTGAATCTTGTTGTTGCTGTTGATAATTTTTATAATCTTCTTGATATTCTTCTTCCTCACTAATATTGTCCAATTCAGGTTCAAATGAATCTTCAAAAGGTACATCTGCATTTAACATATCGTCTATACTTTTAACTATTTCTTTGAGCTCAAAGTCAGTACTAGATTTGGCATCTGAATTAATTGTATTTACATCAACTCGAGTATCATCATTTAAAACACTCATATTAATTGACTGTTGCTGCTGTATTTGTTGTATTTGTTGTTGCTGTTGCTGCTGTTGTTCACGTTTACGAATAATTGTTGACATGATAGCCAAAGTCGAAGCATGACATCGTGGACTTTTTCTAGGCGATCGTCCCAGACCATTTGGACCCTGCGCCCGAACTCGTTTACGTGATTCATTTTTCTGACAAAGTTTAATAAGATTTTCATGAAAGTTTTCAATTTCATAGGGCAACAAAAATGGTTTGCGTGAATCAGATTCACTAAAATAGTGCCAAAATTCAGCCCCGTCATCTTGACGCTGATATGTCTGATACCAAGGCTCGGATTTAGGAACAGATTCAAATGAAAAACGCATTTTTTCAATTTCAGCCGATGGTTTGGACGGATACAATTTTTCTTCAGTACTCGGTGGTGTCACTTCTTTACCTTCAGCATCAACTTCTGGTACAACACTAGCCGGTTGTTGTTCAACAACTGCCGGTACTTTATCACATTTATTTATTTCCAGAGGATTATCTTGACTTTTGACAATATCAGCCGGCAAACTTTGAAACCTTAATCTACTACCAGGTGTTTCAAATTTATAATACTCTGAGTTGTCTTCAATTAACGCTTCTGCCTGGGTACGTCTTCTCTTTTTAGCCCGACCAACATTACTCGAATCCTGCGAATCATCATCAACAGCAGGCTCTTCTTTTACGGGTGATGGATCTGGTAGTTGCTGGACATCAGGAACCGGCGATGATGATGGAATAGACGACGAAGATGGTTTATTATCTCCATCACTTGTCTCAGTGTCTTTAGCAACAACGCTGCTACTACTATTACTGCCTGATTCATTATTCCAGTCGGTCGAGTTACTCCACTCATCACGTCTCGAGTCACCAAACATAAAAGACTCAGCTTCATCACTCAATAACGACAACTCAGACTTTCTTACCCGTTTGAATCTCACAACAACCGGCTTTTCACTCGACGGACCCTCATCTTTTTCAACTTCTTTCTCAACTTCTTTAATCACCGGCACACTGTGATTATTGCTGTTCAAATGCGCCGTATTTGATCTCAATTTATTACCTATAACTTCGACTTTGTAAAATGCACGATTGTCTTTAATCAAACGTTCTTCAACAGATTGCCTTCGGCGTGCACGTGATGATCGTCCCGCTATTTTCTTAATATTATTATTGACTCGATTACACTTTGTTTTATTACTCTCCTCCTTGTCATTATTTTCTTCAGATTTAAAAATTTTTGTACTTTTAACTGATTTATCATTAGCATCATCATTAACTTTACTATCCACAGTTGACTTGTTTTTATTATTGCCATCACTACCTACTGTTTCAAATGTCTCAACACTATTGTCCGTTTTTTGTGCCGACGGAATAACTGATTTAACCACCGATCCATTGCAGCGAAAATCTTTAACCGGTAGTTTTTTATTATCATTATTTGTTACTATTTTAACTGGACACTCTTTTTTCTTACCCGATAAATCATCATTTAAATTATTATTGTCTTTAGCATTATTCTCACTAATACTTCTATCAGGACACAAAATACTTTTTTTACTACGATCACGGCGATCATCAAAACGCGAAGATAATTCTTGACTTTTTCGAGGCGTTTGTTCGCGACTGTCTTTATTTTTAACTCTCACATCATTTAACTCACTCAGTGGACTTTTTTCTATAACCATCGTCGTTGTTGTTGTTGTGGTTGATTTATTATCTTTTAAAAGAGGCTCCTTATTATCATCGTCGCCATCATTGTCATCACACTTGTCCGGCGCTTCATCTTCTTCAATCCAAATAGTGCCTTTCGATCGTTTTTTAATGGTATAACGTTCAAGTTTATCAAATAACTTTTCACTTTTATCAACTTCATGCCACGGACTACCTTTTGAACGCAACAGATGACCACTCTCGTGTTTAGCACGGGCACGTAAATTATGAGGTGAACTTAAATTTAGATTGAGCTTACGTCGCGCCCCATTACACTGGACCATTTTCAATTCATCCACACCATAATCCGCTAAATCAGACTTGTTTGTCTGATTAACTTCCTCGTTTCTTATTATGTTGTGAAGATTATCATTCCCATCGGTGTACAAATCTTTTCTGTAAAATAATAAAAAACAAAAAATATATTATACATGTAATTATCAACTTAAAAAATTGTAATTAAAATTTAAATAGGATGGAAGTGTCATTTTTTCCAACTCAGGACCAATTTTTGACAGTTGAGAAATTTAAATAAAATAATTCGTACATACAGATAATTTTTGAATAAAAATTACCCATAGTTTGATACAGTAAGGACATCTAGCCAGTTTAATTTTTACTTTATGTGGAGTAAGATCCTTAGATAAAACTTATATTCTTGATGAAGAGATTGTAGGAACTAAATTCAATTGATATATTAAAGCTATGTGATAATAGGTAGTAATAGATATGTTTGTATTTCTTTGTAGAACGTCTGAAGTGTCAATAAAGACACGAAACGGCGGGAAATAATAGACAATCTTGAGTTGTTATTTTGATCCTACAACCTCTTAATCTACAATTTAAATTTTTACTGGGTTTTTAGTAGAAATTGCACTTAATTTATAATAAATTTAGATATTTACCACATGTCCTTACAGTATCAAAATTTTTGAGTAATTTTTACTAAAAATTTCTCTACGCGTAAAAGACGCAATGGCATACAGTCGGATCTCGTTATAAAACTAGTTCGGGGATGTAGGGAAAAAAATTTTTAGAATTGAAGTTTCCACTATTGTAATTTAGTGTTTGCGTCCAAACCTCGTTATGACTATCGGCCTTTTACGTTTTATTTACGCATTCGGTTTAACTCTGCTCTATTATAAAAAGGAATCTATTTTATAATTAAACAGATTTTTGCCGTTCGTTTTTCTTAACTTATTATGTACCTGAAAATCAGAATGTTTTTCGCGTAACGAAACTGAAATAAATTTATATAATTTGACTACTTAAGAAGTAGTTCCGGAGGTGGCCTAAGATTTTCGGCCGACATACCAGCATCTATAGGCGAAACTGGAATCAGTTTCAGAAATCCAATCATCTTGTGGATTTTTAACTTTCCAATTTTTTTTTTTTTTTTTTTTCATTGCGCGAAAAACATTCTGATCTTCAAGTACATAAGTCGTTATGTAATACCACGGAATTTTAAGTATTCTTTATGAAAATAAATTACTTAATTTATAATCTATATGCATATATATTTTATCTTGATTCTAGTCATATTGTTCGTTAGTCTTATAGCGAAGTTTCGGCGCAAAATTTTCATTAAGTTGTTGATGGAGAAAGCGTTCCGAGAGTTTTAACAAATTGAGGGGAAGAGTTTTATAACACGTAGTCTTATAACGAGGTCCGACTGTAATTAATTGTTAAAATGTATTAAAAGATACTTTTATCCCTCTATTGAAATGGAAATTTTATTTAATACTTGTTGATTAATTAAAATAAAGTATTAAATGTTCAAAAATGGAGCAGTGGCCACAAATGGTACTTCTACTTTAAATAAATAACTTGACTTACTCAACATCATCTGGTTGATTGAGCTTTAAAAAAGCCTCGACATTAGCTCCCGCATTTATCAATGAATCAAGTGATAAAAAATTATCATCATTGCGAACAAATGTAAGATGCTTATCACTCTGCACATGCTTTGTCAGATCCTTGTAGTCACACCGACAAATTTCACAAAAACCACCGACTAGCTGTTCAGATCTTCGAGCACGTGTTGCAGTATTAGCTCGCGGCTTACGAGTCATTTCTTTTTTCTTAAATAAATTATTCATCAATAAATTAAATGATAATTATTTTAATTACATTTAAATAAAAGTACATTGAAAATATCTACCTTATTTATTAAATTATTACTTTGTTTTTCTTCCTCTTTAATCTCTCGTGGTTTGTCAAACGGACAAGTACCTGGTTCACCGTCAAAATTAAATGTCGGCCAGACTGGTAATTCTAGGAAGACTGGTCTTGTATCTCTATATGTAAATATAAATTACTAGTAAATAATAGAGGTATTTAATTAAATTAAAATAATGTTCTTTAGTGGCATTAATTACCTTTTAAAGGATTCAAACTTGACATATGATTTTTTAAATTCTTTAACTTTAAGATCCTTATCAGTATTTATACGATTAACACATTTAAGTGTATTAGTATCTTTTAATGAGGCATAAATCTTATCTAGCCACACTTGTAATTTGTCGGTAGTCCAGATAGGTATGCCCCAATTGAAGGCGTTATCGAGCGGATCTACTGAACACTGTTGTGGTTGTGTCAGAGCACGTTCCAACATTGCATCCACTCGCGATTTCTGTTTTTAAATAAAAAAAAAAAACAATAAATTATTATTTTAAAAATTAAATTTCTATCAATAAAAATAGCAAGTAATAAATAATTATTATTACAGTTCTCTGGGCAGTGTGGCCCCGCGTATTAGTTGAATTAGACAATGGGCATTCACCGTTGAAGGACGGCGTTGGAGGCGTCCAAGTTGACGTTGGGACCTCTACACTCCTCAGCGAGGGAGGTCCCGCGCTCCCTCCACTGGTGTAACCCCATTTTTTTTTATCTGAACTTGCGGCGGCTTGTTGTTGAAATTTATCCGCTCGATCGCTAACAACCAGCGTCACCCTCGCGTCTAAAAATAATTCAATACTCTGAAAAAATAATAAATAAATAAAATAATTAAATTATTATCATAAAAAAAAATACCGACAACTTGAATTTAAATATTATTTAAAAAAATAACACACATGTACACTCATAATTATTACAGTTAATTAATTTTAATTGTATAAATAATAACACAGATTAAATTTTAATTTCATAAACTCACATCTATTGACAACGCCTTATTTTTATAAGTAATTATAAATAATTAATACTAATTACAGTAATTAAAAAATTATAAAATATATATACAAAATGCAAATAGCAACGACTAGTTTAATAATAAAAATAAAAAATAAATAATAATAAGTTAAGTAGAACATGATAAATAATAATGTAACAGTTACGCGAGCAGCAGACTTACGATAAAATTGCTGGAGGAATTGGTGTCTGGGTGATAGTAGATTACTGTCAACCAATATATTGTAATACACAATTCGCTACACCAACATTAACGCAAAACATTCTCTCTCATAATTCTAAAGTTATATACACACATTTATTGTCTTGCGCAGCCGACGCCTTATAATAAAAAAATCCACGGGAGTAAATAACATTTACAAAATAGTTAATTGTTTTATAAATCTATCATTGATCAATAAGTTGATAACACCAGCAAACATGTTATTTATAATTGTTTTAATATTTATGTAAATAATTAATAAATGCAAGAGTACGTTCCCCCCTGTTTAACTGTCACGCACAAAATGGCCATTCGCCGTTAGCAGCTTGCCACTAGCACCTGGAGGCGGCGCTTTTACCTTTATTATTATTTTTATTTACATTCATTCATATATTTATTTATTTATTTATTGTTATTTTAAATAACTTGAGTTCTATTAATATAAATCTATACTTAATGTTTACTCGTATACATGTAACTCGGGTCTTGTCAATCATCAATATTTCAATCGCTTGATAAAATCATTCAGGTAGCTTGCACCAGATGGAGTTTTAAATCCCGGGTTAAAAGCAAGAGATACACAAACTTATGCTTTACATGTGGTATCAATTACTAGTATCCATATATATATGTTTATATATTTGCAAGTGATGTAAATTAGTAGTTGTAAGGATGTCAGTGTGTTAAGTATTAAAATTATGAGTATGAGTGATACAAAAGTTAGCTGACGTCTAATAATTTTTTGATTATTTTAAAAATGATAAATTATGAAAACAAAAAATTTTTTTTAAATCATGAGTGTAAATGTAGCAGATATCAGACAAATTTTGAATTATTAGAAAGGTAAAAGGCCGTATCCCCGCTCACTTTTCATTGGAATAAAAGTAAATCACTCAATATAAATTAATGAATAAAATGAAAAATCATAAATTTTTTTTTGTACTTATTTTTAGTAGTTTTAAGCATTAGAATAATATTGAAGTTTGAAGAATAATGTTGATAATTAGTTATTATTAATTTTTTAAATAAGGTTCTTGAGTGTACCCATAGTCGCTCACTAAAAGTTATCATGTATCATTATTCGCTCAACACATGATCTTATAGTTACTCAAAGACAATATCAATTAAACTATGATAATTTTATCGATTTGGAAAATAATTTATAAATTATACTACATTATTCTTTCGTAATATAAAATTTCATAAATTTTGAAAATATATTTAATAAGATATAGGTATAACGATTCTTAAAAAATTTGACGTAACCTAAATTTAATCTAACGAATGAACGTTTAAGTAAACTATGTTCGGCTGAGCGCAATTTTGAAAACAGTCACTTAATTTAAATTTATCATCTAATATAAAATAATTTGATTCATCATATTTTAATATATTTAGATTTACAAATAATTATTTGTCAATAATAATATTTTTAGTTGATATTGTTTTTTTAAATTACAAAAAAAGCATTAAACAGTTAAAGTGAGTGAGTAATGGTACTCAGCTTACCTTAGATAGAGTAAATAATTAATAAAATTAAATTTAAAAAAAATGGACATTTAAAAAATTTTGAAATTAATAAGTGCATTTTTCATAAATATTATTATTTAAATTATTTACTCTATTTATTTATAATTTAAAATTTGTTTGAGGTCTGTTACATTCACACTCGTAAAAAATCGCGCTAATTGTTTTTTAAAATTACCCAAGCGGCACAAAAAAAATTGTTGAATTTTTGTTAAGTTTAAGGCGAAAATTTGTAATTATGTAACAGAACTTAAATTTATCAAAAATTCAACAATTTTTTTTTGTGCCGCTTGGGTTTATACATAAACATGCTTTTAATTTTTTTTTATAATTGATTTTTTGAAAAAAAAAATCTAAAAAATGTTAATTGTCTGTTAACTTCAGGGTCATTGAATGTAAATGTAGCATACATGCGATAATTTATAAATTTTAATTAAATAAATAAATTAATTAAAACAATGAAATTTAAAAAAAGGCGCGTACTGATTTTTCAATTATCTAAATACGTATTTTTGAATTTTTATTTTACTTAAATTTAATTAATTCATTTGAAAATTTAAAAATTGCCGATTGTCAGGCGAATTCACGCTCAGTAAAATGTACTATCTTTTCAATACACATCGTGTCAACAAACTATTTGTACACAATAAAATATTTACTTTATCATAAATGCGTTCTTCAAATATATGACAGTTTATTTAATACTATTTTATGTCAATACTGATAATTTATAAATAATTTTTAATTGATAAATAAAATAAAAACAAAATTATTTTAATGGGCGGGTGTGTAGATAATTTTAAAGCTCGAACTAAAAATGGCGGGAAGTGAGCATTATTTTTAACTTGTTTATTATTATCGTAATTAATAATTTATATTTATAGAGATAATTACATTTAATTTAAAAAAACAAAATTAATAGTAATAATAACTTACGCCACCAAGTTCTTTTATTCTCGACTCGAATCTAGTTGATAATGAATGATTTTTAATGTCAAGATAAAATCTTTTTTTTTCCAATGGCTTATCACCTCTTTGTAAACGAACATCTGTAATTAATTATGATTATTGTTTGCTTAATTTGTAATTTATAATTAATTATTTTAATTGTTTTTTTTTTGTTAACAAGCTAACAAAATATTATTTTATAAATAACGCGTAATTATAATTAATTTATGAAACATACGTGACTGTTGAATTTTTTTATCTGCCACCAAGGATTTTTGTTTCTGATTATGATTTTTAGAAGGCGATACCATTCCTATTAAATGAACCGCGTCGTAATATTATTTTTTCTTACTACAGCACTTTCCATTCTCACAAGCAATGGCCACATTCAATTTGACGTATTTTTTTTCTCACTTTATTATTATTATTTTTTATTTCATTATATATTTTATAAATTTATTAATAACTCAAGTTAATAAAACATTGTGACAGAATTTATTTATAATAACAATTAAATTATAAACTATAAATCATAGTACACAAAACATTGATAAATATCGAGATATTGCTAATTTTGTTACTAATTTTATTTCAATCCATTGAGATAAAAGTCTACCGACCCATGCTACGAATACAATAAATGGCGCGTGCATTAACTGTATAGGTATGTATATATTTAATATATATTTTTTTTTATTTACTATAATGTATGTAATTTAAATTTTAATTCTCTAGAAACAAAGTTGGTAGTGACAGACAATTGCTGCGGCGTGCCGCAGAAGTATAGCAACTTGGCGCGAAATTTAAAAACTAATTCAAAGACAGTAAAGTTAGCGGACATCTGACAATTTTTAAAACTTTTAAATAATGGAATAAAATTTTTATAAAATAAAAAGTAAAAAATGCACGTTTAGGCAATTCAATAATAAGTACAAGCATTTTTTTTTAATTTATTAATTTAATTATTTAATTTTTTTATATGTAATTTAAAGTTGTCTTATGTCTGCTACATTTACACTGATAAAAATTCAATATTTATTCAGAACTTTGGGCAAGTTTTTCAAATCAGGTATATTTTTATTTGGGTTTGAATTAATATTGCTAGTATGTTTACACATAAATAATATATAGATAAACCAGCAATAATAATTTAAACCGGGATTACAAATAAACTCGGTTTGAAAAACTGGCCTTTATTTAAATGTTAAAAATTATATTAATTACGCGGTCAAAATTAAGAGTGTGAATGTAATCGACAAGTGTAAATTTAAGAAATTTTTAAATAAATATATAAAATGTAACTAGAATATAAATTTAAAAATGCGTATTTAAATCAATGAAAAATCAGTACCCGCCTTTTTTTAAATTTCATTATTTTAATTAATTTATTTATTCATTCAAAATTTATAAATCATGTCTGCTATATTCACACTCATGACAGAATTATGGATTTATACTGTCCTTAGTTACAATTTTATCAGCTAACAAATCTATGCAATAAATTATGTATATATCTATGTTGATTTAAAAAACAATTATGATATAAAATAAATGGATGGAAGAAAATATCGAAGTAATTTTATATGATACTAAAATTAGCCGACATCTAATAATTTTTGGATTCTTTTTATAAAACCATAAATTCAAAAAAAAAATTATTTCAGAAAATTGCACCTATAGTTTTTTGAATCTTCTGAATGTGCATAATTTTAGTTAGTTTTTATTTTTTTAAATTAAATTATTGAAAAAAAAATTCGGAAATTTTCACTTCTTCTAATTTCAGGATAATTTTAATTTAAAATTATTAAAAAATCGAGTAAATAATTAATTAAACAAAATTTTTAAAAAATGCGCTTTTAAAAAATTAAAAAATTAATAAGTGCATTTTTTATAAATATTCTTTTTTAAATTATTTACTCTATTTATTTATAATTTTAAATTTGCCTAATGTCTGCTACATTCACTCGTTAATTTTATTCCGTGAAATGGTTAAATTTTTACATAAATTATATAAGATCGAATTCTCTAGAAAATTTAGTTGGTAGCAAACAAACCTTTTATTTTTAAATTAATAAATAATAAATATCAATTGTAAAAATTAAAATAAAATAAATCCAAAAAAATCAAAAACTACCCTATTTTTGATAAACGTTTTTTTATAATTTGTTTAAAAAAAAAAAAAAAAAAGAAAAAAAAACATCTGCTGTTTTCGTTATAAATTGGTAACACTGTTTGTAGACCAAGCAGACAATCAGATTAAATTCCTAGCCTCCTAGCCAGCTGTTTCTCTGTTTCCTGTTAATTTTGTTGCTTCACAAGATAAATTTCGACGTTTTCACTAAATTTTCAGTATTAAATTCTATACATCAATAATAGTAAAAAAATAAATAAAGCTGTCATTGAGGATTGAAGAATTCTAACTGGTAAGTTTGCTAATTAATATTTCAGGTTAATGCTAACAGGGATTTAAAAAATAATTATACGTATAAGGATAATTCGAATGGAGTTTGTTCGCCATATTGATTAATTAAGTGGTACAGTACGATTTTTGTGTAGTGATATATACCTATATATATTGAGCGTCATGAACTGGTTGGTGAGCTCCCTTAAGTTGGCGGGGGGAATTCGATTTTTGGCAAATTTATTTTAGCATTTCGTTTGTTCGTCGATTGTTCGTCAATGTTCGCTATAAATAATTATTTGTTCGTTTTTTATTTTTTTTTAAATAAATTTTTAAAAATTTATTTGAAGTTAGCGGTGACTGTACTCATTTTCTATCTTTTTTAATTTTTTTTCCATTTATCTTGATTTGTTTGTTAATACCCCACCAAAAATAGCGTTTGTTTGTTTGTTTTTATATTTATAATTAATTATTAAAATTGTAATTATGCCCGTTGATCTAATAGTAGTTGTGCGCATGCGCAAGTGTCTACTCTAGATTTAAAATTTTTTATTGTTTTCATTATTATTTATGTTTTAATTAAATTAGTAATCTTATCAAGTAATTATCAAATCCTGTTGATCATCTAGCACATCGTAAGAGTATTCAGGTATTTATCGGAGAGAAATGTCAATAAGCCACAATAAAATATGAAACGAAAGAGTCCTCAAAGAATCTTAGAAAACCACTTTTAATATTTTTATTATTATCTTTATTTATTTAATACTCAACTAATTATTTTGTTTTATCAATATTAATTATGTATTAAAAATACTGAAAACATTTTAATGTTATTTTCATTTACTCTTTTATAATTTACCGCTCTGTTTTGTAACTTACGTGGTGTGTCACCTATTATCAAGTATTTTAACTTGCCGTTTAACTAGTATTTTTGTGTTACACAGTTGGTCTCATAAATAGTTGGTAAACCAATTACTAAATTACAAGTATCATCGAAGTCAATAATAAATAAATATAATATTGGAGCAGGTTTGTAAAATTAAACTAATAATTAATTATTTATTTAATATTAGAGTAGACTTGTACAATTGAAGTTATTAATTATTCATTTGCGGAATTTTTATAAATTTATATTTTGCGTCTACATTGAGACTCAAAATAACTTAGCCTAAAAAATTTGATGAAAATTTTAATTAATATTTATTATTAAACATCATTTTATAATTAAAGATGTTTTTCTATTTTTTTTTTTTTTTTTTTTTTTTTTTTTTTCAAATATTAAAATTTTTTTTATTTTTCAGTTTTGAAAACAATATTTACAGATATACACTCAACATGGAGCAAATCATTTTTCTTAATCAGGGTACTGATCAAAAAATTTTCAGAGTTCAAAAACTTATTGATAATAATACTAATAATTAATGGTAATATGCTTACATATAAATGAAGGACAAATAATGTTGGAGATTAAATGAAAGAATCACATCCGATTGGTGAAACATTATAGAGTTGAGCTCCATTTTGATAACTGGTATAAAATATTGTTTTCAAAACTGAAAAATAAAAAAAATTTTAATATTTGAAAAAAAAAAAAAAAAAAAAAAAAAAAAATAGAAAAACATCTTTAATTATAAAATGATGTTTAATAATAAATATTAATTAAAATTTTCATCAAATTTTTTAGGCTAAGTTATTTTGAGTCTCAATGTAGACGCAAAATATAAATTTATAAAAATTCCGCAAATGAATAATTAATAACTTCAATTGTACAAGTCTACTCTAATATTAAATAAATAAATAATTAATTATTAGTTTAATTTTACAAACCTGCTCCAATATTATATTTATTTATTATTGACTTCGATGATACTTGTAATTTAGTAATTGGTTTACCAACTATTTATGAGACCAACTGTGTAACACAAAAATACTAGTTAAACGGCAAGTTAAAATACTTGATAATAGGTGACACACCACGTAAGTTACAAAACAGAGCGGTAAATTATAAAAGAGTAAATGAAAATAACATTAAAATGTTTTCAGTATTTTTAATACATAATTAATATTGATAAAACAAAATAATTAGTTGAGTATTAAATAAATAAAGATAATAATAAAAATATTAAAAGTGGTTTTCTAAGATTCTTTGAGGACTCTTTCGTTTCATATTTTATTGTGGCTTATTGACATTTCTCTCCGATAAATACCTGAATACTCTTACGATGTGCTAGATGATCAACAGGATTTGATAATTACTTGATAAGATTACTAATTTAATTAAAACATAAATAATAATGAAAACAATAAAAAATTTTAAATCTAGAGTAGACACTTGCGCATGCGCACAACTACTATTAGATCAACGGGCATAATTACAATTTTAATAATTAATTATAAATATAAAAACAAACAAACAAACGCTATTTTTGGTGGGGTATTAACAAACAAATCAAGATAAATGGAAAAAAAATTAAAAAAGATAGAAAATGAGTACAGTCACCGCTAACTTCAAATAAATTTTTAAAAATTTATTTAAAAAAAAATAAAAAACGAACAAATAATTATTTATAGCGAACATTGACGAACAATCGACGAACAAACGAATTGCTAAAAAAAATTTGCCAAAAATCGAATTCCCCCCGCCAACTTAAGGGAGCTTGGTTGGTGGTGCTGATGGTTGATGTATTCATGTAGCTGGTGCATGTAGCCAAGTTCAAGTCTCAGTTAGTTGAGTTTCTCTACCTTTGTCGTAATAAAGTCTCGTCCGTTACGTCCATCCGCGGAGTGAGATTGTTAAATTATTCCTGACTTGGTACATATATTTATCTCAATCTATATCTATATCTGTCTCTTTACACTCAATAATATAGACAACAGTTTTAAAAATAAATTATTTAAATTTAAATAGTGTGTGTTGTATTTTAGTGGCGTTTGTGTAAACTATTTATTAGCTTTCTGTGTCTCGGTAAGTTTCATTTATTTTTTATTTTTATTTCATTTATTTTAATATTTTTCAGCGTATTGATTGATCCTAATCAGAGTGTAATTTATAGCCAACCGCTAGAGAAAAAATTTAAAGTTATTACATATTTAAATAATTTGTTACTTTTGCGTCGATCACTTATCTTGGACATTCTAGAATACGATATACGGAAATTTTATTATTAATACATACAAATTTATGTTTTGTCGGAATAATTATCATTATAAGTTCTTTGTTCTTTACTTTGTCGTACTTTTTCTCTTTATCTTGATCTCTCATTTTTGCCAATTAAATACTGATTATTATTTAGTGTACTATTGGAGCCGTAAGTTTATTTCCTTTATTAATTTAATATTAATGCTGAATAAAAATTTATTTGGCAATGATTCCTTAACGCAAAAATAAATTAGTCATTTATAAACCTTGAGTTTCCAGTCAGCTACATATTATCTTTATATACAATATATAAATTTTTTCTACAACTCCAGTTTTTTTTTTTAAATCAAATTCAAATCAATCATTTATTTGATTGAT
Source organism: Microplitis demolitor (assembly GCF_026212275.2). Classification (NCBI taxonomy): domain Eukaryota; kingdom Metazoa; phylum Arthropoda; class Insecta; order Hymenoptera; family Braconidae; genus Microplitis; species Microplitis demolitor. Next base: position 16,754,612 of record NC_068547.1, on the reverse strand, counting down.
TGATTTTATCTTCTAGTGTTATTGACTTTTAAATTTTTACATTGCTCCATTTTTTTTTTAAGTACAAGTACATCAAGGTTTTCTTTAATAGTAAAAAAAAAAAAGTAGTAATGATAAATGATATCAGTTAAGTCGTTACCATGGTACTGGATTAGGTTCGAGTTTATTCGATTATTGCAGTGCGGGCGAACTCCAGAACATTACGAAAGAAAAAAAACTATATCGCGGGTAAAGTAGATAATAAATGTTCTTCAAGTCGTAATGATTAATCATTAATAATTAATGCGTATGCAAGTACAAGTGATTAAATGTTTAATGACGTTTACAGATTAGTCTAAAAGCTATAATGCAATATCATTGTTAGCATTGATTAGCCTTTATTATTATTACAATTATTGTTATTATTATTATTGGTCATTGATGCAAATCCTTGGGGTGTCTCGGTTCAAGGACAGCGTAATAAATTAATTAAAAATATTTTTGAATACAATAGACAAAATATTTAATAGAGTAATAAAAAAAACAATAAATTTTAATTCAACAGCTTTAATTGATAGACTTGCCTTTAATTATTAATTTTGAATAAATTATTAAACTGTTTGATTAAATTTTTCAGATAATCAATGACATGTTGTAAATATTATTTTGGCTGGTGTCCGACTGGTGACATTAAAATAAATTTAATACGGCATTTTGTAAACAGATTAAAGTTAAATCTTTAGATACAAATTTACATTTAGTCGTTGTAATTTAAAAATTTTAGCTTTCATTGGTTTACGATTAAAAATTAAGTAATTCAATCTATTTTGACATTTCGTATTAATTTCCACTGTCTGATATTATTACCCAGGAAGACATAATATACTTAGAAAATTTACAATTCACATACACTGTCAACTATAATGTATATCATATTATTATTATTATCATAATTTATGTAGATACTAGTACGAGTATCTCAAAGTGCGTGGTTTAAAAATGTCACGTTACTTTATCCTCAGTTTCGCTTTCGCAAAAACAATTTTCGTTAGCGCCTACGCAAAATTACTTAACTATTTAAATAAATCAGCAGCTCACTATTTAATTTATTTTTTTTAAAGATAATGCTCGCATGTGATGATGGAAGTAGAGAAGTAAAATTTCCATTGAAAAATATAAAGACAGATATTATAGAGAAGCATAAGAAGCCTGAAATTTGTTGACAATGTATTTAGTAGCTAAATTGATCGAGGATGACGAGATTAAGTGTTTGAGATGGATAAAGTTTTAGTAAAACTTATTGACAGATCCAAGTTTGCTTGATGGTACACCAGCAAATAGTTATAGGTATTGGTATAGTGATTGTAACGATGGTCTGGTTGTTAAAAACGATATCCATCGATACGTTCGCTGGCCAAATATGTATGACTGACGTCACGCATCGACTCGACACCGTTGAGGACGCCCACCTCGCACACACATTGCTCGCTTGCCACATTATATTAAAAAAAAACCCCCTCGTTCTTCTTTCCACTTAACTTATCTCTCTTTTTTCTTTTATAAACGCTGCTACAATAACATATTAGTGTTTTTTTTTTTTTACTTTTCAATTCCGGGACAATCAGCTTGAAGAGTTTTTCCGCTTTTCCTTCCGCCAAACAAAGAATTAAAACCTGTTCTTAAAATTAATTTACTTGTATTCCCATTTATACCTAACAGTGATAAATGACATTGATCTTACCACATTTTATTTGACAAATGCTCGTTTGTCACAATCCACTAACACTATATATTATTATTATTATATTATAATAATATATTATATGGTATAAATACTTATGAGGTACAAACTAGATGTAGATAGATCATCATGTTTCATGTTAGAGCTTCCTTCCTTGAATTTTCTCACGAATGTTAAATATATATATATATATATATATATATATATATATATATATATATATAATATATATAAATTAAAGTTGGTCCGATTGTTGGAGACGCGCCCACAACGACCCACGTGTGAAATCGTCCGCGAATCTATGGTCATGCGATGATGACGAGGACGAGGACAATGAAGCCATCATTTAGGTCGATATCAACAAAAGTTATCACCAAATAAATAATATCATTTTTTTTACTTAATCGCTAATTACCACAGAATAATTACATTTTATCTTACGGTTAAAATTATAATAATTAATGTGAAGGTAATAGAAAACGTTTTTTCTTTCTTGAGTCGTAGTAACGCTACCGTGACCTCCACCTCCGCGTTTCTGTTATTCTAACGTGTTTAAGTTTAGAAATTTCCTTGGCAGTATTAGATTTCGATAGGATTTTTTATATTTTTTTATAAGTTTTTTTTACATCAGTGTTGTTTATTATGTATCAAGAGTTTAAATTGTTAATTATTTTTGCTGTTAGTGGTATGATAAAAAGAGAAAGTTGATATTGCAAAACACATTGTCGGGATTTACTAGAGTTAAGCTCTGATGACGGTATATATAAATATATTCGATGTATCTTTTAAAACTCTAATTAACTATCAATTGTCGTAGCTATTGTAATAATTATATATATAGAACATATATATGTATGTACTGTGTTAGATATCTTTGAGTTTATTATTTAATAGAGGTTAGTAGAGCAAGACCAAGAACAAGTTTGATGTTACTCTATATACTGGTTATAAAAAACAAATCGTGCCGTCGATTTATCTACAGCGATTTAATAACTTTTAAAAATAAATAATAAGTACGTGCGCGGATTTTAAACGACTTAATTTTTTTTGTCTTTAAATTACAGGTGGTCCTGCCGAATAATTCAATAATCGGCTGAACAGACAGAGATCATGGTAGACTATTATAAAGTTCTTGAATTAACGCAGGCGGCCACGGCTGTTGATATTAAAAAATCGTGAGTATTCATTTCTAATTAAATATGAGATTATAAATTTATTTATTTATTTAACACTTTCCGTAATTTAAAAATTTTGACAATTTTCATTCGCGTTATCACAGCCCTGATTAAGAAATCTAATTTAAAAAGATTTTAAAAATCTACATTATTTCATATACTATCATATTATAAAATTATGATTTGAAAAATTCAAAATAATTGTGATATTATTTTCTCATTAAATTTAATTTAAAATGATTCGAGAGTTCAAATCATTTTAAATCAGCCGAGGAATTATAAATTGCGGTATTATTTTCTTATTCAAATTAATTTAAAATGATTCGAAAATTCATATCATTTAAAATGATTTTAAAGAAACCAGAAATTCCAATATTATTTTTTAATTTAATTAAATTCATAACAATTCAACAGTTTAAATAATTTCAAATTATAAAATAATATTTCTTTATTTTTTAATTCAAATCATTCAATGATTCGTTATAAAATTTATACTCGAAAATAAAATAATTCGTGATCTCAAATCATTCAAAATTAGATTTCTTAATCAGGGAATGCGAATAATAAAAAAAAAAAAAGAAATAACGAATGATCTTGAGGAATAGACTACAAAGGAAATAGACATAAGTAGTTATACAGTTTAATTATTCTTAATTATTGGAGACAGTTTTCACTCTATTTTCCATTTCCATTTGAACTGACTTTTTAAATGAGTTTAGAGACCCACCAAAAAAATTTATCGATTTTGAGTAGTCATTGACTAATTTAAAAATTCTATTTCTGGGTACAAAAGGTACAAATGACTTATTGGAGTATTGAACTTCTAAAAGTCTATTTTCACTTCCTCCTTAATCCTAAATCCTTTAGATTTTTATTCGTTATACTGAACTTGATACCTGAAAAAATTTCTGGAGAATCGATCAAATTATTTACCGCCTTGAAAAAAATTAACTCTGTTATAACACGCATTCATGATATATATAATAATGATTATAATTTAAATATAGAGAAATAAGAAAGCTAATTAGTAATTTAGTCAAGTTTTTTTTTACTAATTGGTACACATAGTAAAGCATTAGAGAGTAGTTGCCATGAGGGCAGTCTCGTTAAGAATCTTTGCTACAACGGCCAAGGTTGACATCTCGGCCAAGAGGTCTGTGACCCTGGTGCAACTTAACTCTCACACATGTCCTTTTATTACATTCATTATGGTCCACTAGTTTTTTCTACGGATATATTTATTATTTATCTCTCTTCCTGTATTTTTTATTTAATCTTTTTATCCGTTTGTCGAGTTTACTACTTTGATAGTCATTATTTTTATGAGGTTTTTCCTTTTTTAGATACCGCAAATTAGCTCTCAAATGGCATCCGGACAAGAATCCCGACAATCTTGAAGAGTCGACGAAAAAGTTTAAAGAAATATCAGAGGCTTACGAAGTATTGATTGACGGTGAGTCATCTTTTATGAACTATATACTTATTTTTTTTTTTTTTTTTTTTTTTTTTTTTTTTTTATTTATTAGGAATAATTATTAGTCACTGCAAAATAATCTCGGGTTGATTAACAAGATTAGATAATGTCAACAGGGAAAATAAAATAGATTACAGTTATATTTAAAAAAAAAAAATTTACTTTCTTTATAAAATAATTTATTTGTTGATATTTTTTTATTACAGAGAAAAAGAGAAAAATTTATGATCAGTATGGAAAAGAAGGCCTGCAAATTCCTGGAAACAAACGTAGACATGACGATGACTATAATCCGGTCTTCAATGAATGGTTTGTCTTCAGAGATCCTGAAGATGTTTTCCGAGAATTTTTCCAAGGTTCAGCGTTCGACGATTTATTTGATAGTCAGTACTTAATGTCACTCACTCATAAATTTAACATTTATTTTATTTAACTTGACTTTTTTATTTTTAGTGTTAAATGGAGGCAGTGGTCGTCGTGGAGGCCAAAGACACGGGCATGGACATCCAAGACAAAATAGTTTACATTCACCTTTCGGTACACTCGATCTTAGTCTTTCTTCGCCTTTTGGATTTTTTGGCTCCGGTGCCGATTGTTTCTCTTCGTTCAGTAGTTTCTCAAACGGAGCACCTCTTTCCGGCTCTAGTGTACGAAAAACCAGTACTTCAACGCGATTTGTAAATGGAAAAAAAATTACAACTCACAAGTAAGATAACCATTGGTATTAATTATAAAAAAATATAAATTATCAGTTTTTTAATTTTATATTTAAGGCCATTCTCAGACAATACCCACTCCTACCCAATTGTCATAAGCGTATCAAAATTTTATAAATTAATTAAAAAAAAATTGAAGCAAAAATTACTTACAGTTGATATCAATTGAAAGTTAAACAAAATTTGTTAAATAAATTTGAGTAAAATCTTTATGTCAATTTTATAATTCGAATTTTAAAATTTTGTTGTCCTTTTTTCAATTAATTAATAAAATTTGAATACGGTTATGACAGTTGGGAGTCATTGGATATTTTTAAAAAGTGTGGCGGGAGGAGGGGGGGGGCTTAACTAATTAATCAAGAGTATTTAGACAATAAAATAATTATCCAGCAATCGTTTTATTAAAAAAACATTTTCATTATTGATCAATTATTTTATTATCAGATAACAATAAATTAATTATTGATACAATAAGATTAAAAAAAAAAACTAATTCTATTTTTGTTTTGATTGTTTACAGGATCGTCGAAGGTGGAAAAGAGACCATAACATTTTATGAAAATGACGTTATAAAATCTAGAACCGTCAATGGTGTTCCTCAATCAATAACGTACAGTTAAATTCATTTTTTTTTTACTCCTCATGCTTAATGCCACTTTATTATATTTATTACTTTGAACACAAAATCTATCATCCATCCATCCATCTACTTACACTTGGTTTAAATAATTTCATAATAATTTTATTCAAATTACAAAATTTAACGTAATATTGCTTAATAATTTATAATAATAACAATTACGAATTACGGAATTATAATAACAAGACGCTGGTCGATGCATCCCGTTAGCAGTTTTCATTTAATGATAAATCTAACAATTAACATAATTAAAAAAAAAAAATAAAAATTAATTTGTTAATTACAAAATTATATTAATTTATTTATTTATTATTAGTAATTTTTTTATTGGCCAACTAGCTCATAATAAATAAAAATTTATCTACTTTTCCTTTTTCTGCTCAATTTACTTTAAAAAAAAAAATTTTACTAAGTACAATGAGTAAAACGTGTTATACATATCTTGTTTGTTAGGTTGAATGAAGCATCGACGAGTCGTCAAGTGAATGACAAAACCGTCGACACATCATCAACGGGAAACAATACTACCGTTCGCGGTAGCCCCAGTGCTAAAATACCGCATACCGAGAACTTGAATAGGGTAAAAAATCATTATCATCATCCGCACACAAGTATCAAGCACGAAAAAAGTAAACGAAAGTGATAGTAAACGTTTAAAATAAATAAACAGTTGATTTGGTTATTATGACCTGTCACACTTTGACTAATTAATTTTTTTTTTATTTTTTATTTTACATTAATTAATAAATTAAGTAGCTGTTATTTTATAAAAAATCATCTCTTACCCTCTTTCTTTCATTACCATCGGCTCATTGTTTATTTTGTTACGTTAAATATATATTTTTAGCTTTTAAATTACACTCACACTTTATAGCGACACTGTGACTGCATTGAATAAAATTAAAAGTAATATTAATTATCCCGTGTAAACTTCTGAGCCGACTCATCATTTATAATTATTTAGTAACTTTATTTATTCATCGCAATGATTAATATTATTATTAATATTATAATATTGATTTGCATACAAAATGATTCGGTGGATTTATTTAATGTATTAAAGTATGTCTAGTTTGTTAAAGTTATCGTTGTTGATATTAATTTTCGAATAGTAAATTATTTTTAACAACAACTTAACGACAAAGTGAAAGCATCAGTTGATATGGAACCGAATCTATTTATTTATAAGACACTATATATTTGCTACGCTATTTTAATTAGATGTCTGTATTCACATAGATAGAAATTAATTATTAAGTTTAATATTATCACAATGATAATTATAGTTATTATTATTAATTAATAAATTAATGTTATTAAAAAATAAATAACTGGGAAATTATTCAGTTGATGATAAAAATGTTGTCTGAAAATATAGTCTGATATTGATTTTATCGATTGATTTTCAAGTAATTATTCATTGTAATATCATCATGCTGTAGTCAAATTTACTTTTTAATTATTATTATTATTATTATTATTATTATTATTATTATTAATTATCTATGTGTATATAAAGATAAGACAATTTAAGTTTAAGATTAAAAAAAAATACACTTCATGATATAATTATGGTTGATTTATTTATTATACATCCATCAATTCCTTTAAAAAAGCTAGGCGAGACTGTAAAATTGTTACAAAAATAATCAAGCTAATTGTGATAAGATAACAAAACAATTGATATATATTATATATATATTTATATATTTTTTAATAATTGCACATTAAACTAATTAGAGTGATGTAAAAGTAGATTTTTTTTTTATAATTGTAATAGCACATTTATAATTTATTATAAATTATTTTATGCAATATATATTTGCGCGTAATTCCTTGGTGATTCTATTGAGATTCTAGATGTTGGTCGTGATTGTTTAGTTTAATTATAATGATAACATTATAATTAAATAATTAAAATCACTTTTTCCCAATAGATTCAATCAACTCGGCTACTTTGCTGATGTACTTTTCTTTAGCTTCGTCTTGACTCATTCCTTTTTTTGAGTTCCAAGCTTCCCATTTTGATTTACCTTTGAAATCAAAGAAACCTGGTTTCTCTGTAAAAAAAAAAATTTTTTTAATTAATGAACAGTAGTAATTAAAATTTAAAAAGTATATCATTAGTATATATGTGATTAATTGACTAATTAAATTGATAATGCGTGTTTTCATTTCCTGACAATATCCCCGATATAATTTCCACAATTTTCCTGAAAAACAAGCACCCAAATTAGGTGTAAATAGTACAAACATTTAAATTTTGGCGGTGGAATCATTGATACACATTATAGTTCTTTTTCAGTAATTCTTAGTTATCAACTCATATTATATTATTATTTCGATAATTGATATATGTCGCAATGTTTAATATTTGGCTCATAATTAAATGTATTTGTATAATTCTATAGCTATGATATATTTTTTTTATAATTAAGCTATTGGAATAGAGTAATGTAAAAGTTATGTTAATTTTGTTCACACTAAAACACATAAAATTTCATTCTGTATAACATTGATATTTTTAAATTTTCATGTTTATTTTAGTGCTTATGACGGTGGGGGTTATTTTGGCAAAGGATGTTTTGCTGAGGATATTTTGTCGAGAGATGAAAACGCGCGGAGTCAATTAATAAATTATTATGTTATAATTAGTAAAAATAATTACCAGTATTACAATCTCCGACAGTAGCTTGTTTATAAAAAGCATAAATCTCCAACAAGTCTTCGTTGGATGGTGTAGTTGCCAATTCTTTTATTTCTTCAGCAGCTTTTTCAAATCTCTATAAAAGTTTTTAATTTCATTAGCATAAATTCATTGAATTTTATTTAAAAAATTTCCATTTCAATAAACATTGTTTTTGCTTTGTTCAAAAATTAATTAGAAAAAACAATTAAATTATTGTCATGACAAAGAAACAGACTAAGGTAAAAGACCTTATTATCTACAGGATACCAAATATTAATACTTAATTTTATTCAATTATTTGCTCAATTTTTATGAGCATTTTCAAAAGTTCATAATATTTTAAAATATTTTTTTTTAATGTATAACTAAAAAATTAATTTGTGAATGTAGCAGACGAGACAATTTATAAATTTGAAATAAATAAATAAATTGATTGAAAAAAATGCGCGTAGGGATTTTGAGTTCATTTAAATATTCATTTTTTAATTTTTACTCTGCTTACATTTTATTCGTTTATTCTAACGTTTAAAAAATTAATAATTGTCCGCTACATTCACAATCATCTAAATACGCATTTTTATGAGTATGAATGTAGCAAGTTTGAGACAAATTTTAAATTACAAATTAAAAATATAAAAATGAAAAAAATGCACATACTGGTTTTCAAATTTCATATATACGCATTTTTCAAATATTATTCGAATTACATTTAATTCACTAATTTCAAAATTTTTTAAATTATTAATTGTCTGATACATTCACATTCATGTATTTTTTCATTTTTATTCTAGTTACATTTTATTTATTTATTTAAATATTTTAAAAATTCCCACTTGTCATTTACATTCACACCCATATTTGTGGTTTGCTATACAAGATTAGAAAAAAAAAAATTAAACGAAATGGCATATCAATAATTGTTACATTTAAGTAATTATATAATTTTTAATCTATCATAAATTTATTCAAAATAATAAATATCTGAAAGTTACTAAACTTGATAACATTCTAGAATTTTCAAGACGTGACTGAACTTCTGAAGGTCATATTAACAAAAACAATTCTAAATTAAAAAAAAATTTACATATGAATAAAATAATAAATATTAAATATGGAGAATCATAAAAAAAAATAATAAATTTAAAAATCAACTCCACGAATCTTAAATATATTTATCAACAATCACTTAAAAACAATAACAATTGTAAATCATAAAGAAGTGAATTAATTACCAAACAACAATTAAAAAATAAACATTCATCATTAAATATTGATTAAACATAATTCACGTGTTATATAACCTTGAAATAACTTAAATAATACATCAAGTATTGACATTGTTACCAAGTTATTCGTCATATGTTTTATAATTTAAAAGATTTTCATCAAATTTCTCAATTCCATAGTTTAAAAAAAATCGAATATGAAAGATATTTGTGTTAAAAAATATAGATTTATATTAAAAAATATTTACCTCAGTAAGTGACATGTTGGTTTAATTTTTTATGATCTTGCAAAAATCTTCTATTTATTATTTCTGATAATTATTTATCACAACTTAACTATTTATATGTTTTATTAAAGTTTTTAAGTAAACTATTAAATTAATCAAGATTAAATAATAGAATTTTTTAATTATGTATATTATATAAATATGATATATATAACAGTAGTTTTTGGAGTACAAAAAACGTGGCAGACCAGAGATATATCTAAGGTTTGAACCGTTTGAACTTTTACATGTATTGTATACACTTATAGATATATATGCATATATATGTTATGTGTGTTTAAAACGTGTATGTCAGAATAGCGGAAAGATCTGATAATAATATATGTGATGTGTAATGACCACAACTCTACACTACACTATCGTAAAATAAATATGTGTAAGTGTGTATACATACACTGTACATGATAGCAAATATATAAAGTATATGTGGATTCATATATATAGCCAACTACAAGTATATAATATATAAATGTGCGTTCATATGTACATGAGGATATTCATGTATATGTCCATATTATAACACATTAACACAGTAGATTTTACCATACCAGCAGACAAACCAGTCTTATCTTTAAAAAATAAATTATTTATAAAATGTGTATATATATATTTAATTTGCAGACTTCGATGATTGGTAAAATTTAATTTTTGATAGACATTAAAAATTTTTGTGATATAATTTTTTGACAACGTTTTAGAGATGTAAAACTCTATTATCCTGAAGTGACTAGACAATTTAAAATTTTCCAATTTTTTTTCCAACAAATTAATTACAAAAAAAAAAGAAAAAAAAATATGCACGTGTAGAAAATTAGAAAAGCTATAGGTGAACTTTTTTTAAATGTTTCTTTTTATATTTCATCGTTTCCAAAAAAAATCAAAAATTTACAATTTTTGGATTTTTTTTCAACAAATCAATTACAAAAAAAAAAAAAAACTAAAAATATGCAAATGTAGAAAATTAAAAAATCTATAAGTGCAATTTTTTGAAATATATTTTTTTTTTTTATAGTTTATCGTTTCAAAAAAAAAATCCAAAAGTTATTGGACGTCAGCTCACTTGAGTATCATAAAATCTATCACTTTTGTATTTCTAAATGGTGACTCAAATTGTACCATAAAAAAAAAATACTTTTATTAAAAAATATTACAATACTCGTCATCAAATTTTTATAAGTTGATGCGACTGATAAATTGTCAATTTAAAGTTTCATAAAAAACTCATTAAGGAATATACGAAATATTCATATACTCTTGGGTCAATAGTATATTATATTATTGTATATATTTACGTATATAAATTATTTTTTACTATGTTTTTAACAACGCGAGCTTCGAAGAATGATAATATGAATTTAAAAGCGATAAAAAAAATTTATCATATTCAGAATTGAGAAGTATTATAATTTTCACAGTGATTCTTGTAAGTGAATGTCTTAGAAATAGATTTGCGAAAATTTCAAATCAGACCTTTTCTGTAAAACATTCAATTCACTACTAAAACATGTTTTGGGAATTTCTTAACTCTCATTAATTGACATGTTATGAAACTAAGAATGAGCAAAAACAAGTTCTTTGAACTGTATCAAACTTTGACCTTCGATATCTTTTGAATGGTCCAATTTATGCAAAATTCATAAGAAACCTTTTTTGTAGAGCAGTACATTTGATATAAAATCTTTTTGTAGAATTTTTTTATATCTTTATTTGTATGAAAGTTATCAATTTTTCACCACGTTACTGAATAAAAAATAGAAAATTGTTAACAGCCACCTTTTAATATCAATATTAAGAGCTCAAATTTTAACTGGCACTATGTTCCAAAGTACTCTGTTGATTTTTTATATTCTTAAAATAAGAGTCCCTTTATTTGAAACAGTCTAACATATATGTAAAATTGGATTTGCTTAAAAAAAACTTTTCTTGATTCAAAAAAATAGTTCTATCAGTGTATGAATAAATAAATAAATATTTGAAACATCTCTCCTTCAAAGGTGAATACTGATATTTCTACTTAGTATCATCTGTACATTACTCAATAATTTTTCTGCATGACTTCAATTTTTCTCAATTACTATTACAGAGTAAAATTAATGAAAAAACTGAAAGTTTTATTGGTTAAAAAAATTAACGAAGAGTTTGTTTTATCCAAGATATCCAAAGTGCTTTTGATTTACGCTGGAGAATTTCACAATAATCAATTATCAAGAAATCGTATGTATAATAATCACTTATAACTTATAAGCGTTCCATTATAGACATAAGAAATATCAAAGTATCTGATTATTAGTAATGGAATTTTCTAATATAAAATATTATGATGAGCTAACAATTTACGTTATTCAAAAAAATCTAAGTATAAAGATTTTAAATTATAAATTTACTTGGATGCAATTAATTTTTTATGTAAATATTTATGTCGACTTATAATTACATCGAGTGATTGAAGCTGAACGTTGTCTTTGACTCTATTAACTTTTATAAATTTTTTTTGTTAATAAGTTAATGATAATAACGGATTATAATTTTTAATAAATAATTTATATCCAAGCTATCTATTAATTTATTCAATTATAAAAATATAAAACTTAATCAAGCGTATATTTTTTTTTTTGCTAATTAAGAACTTTGCTGAGAACTGATTAGAATTTTTTCACAAAGTTTTTTTATAAATTTGTGTACGCAATTTAATTATACTATTTCTAAGATCGTCATATAATTTATACAATATATTTATAAGAATGTATAATATTGACAAATATGTACATAGATATAGATATGATTATATTAGTTAATATCGATATAATCATGAAAGTAAGAATTTTGTTATCAGTTATCAATAAATATAAAAATCGATGCTTTTATCAAAATATTTTTAAGGAGATTAAAAAAAAAAGATTTGTTTATTGGTAATTATTTGTTTATTGATAAAAATTATATAAATTATCAATACTTTTTAAAATCAATCACATAAAAAATTTGAATTAATATATATCATAATGTATATTTAAAAAGTTTTGTTTATAAGAATTTAGAATTAGAATTAAGTAAAATAATTAAAGCGTGATGTATACATTAAGATGTATAGTAAAAGTATAATTATTTATTTATATGTTGCGAGTAATCCCATTGCATAAGCAATGTATGATTTTTTAGCGTCGGTCTTTGAAATTCCTTTCTTACTATTCCATCGATCCCATTTAGCTTTGCCTTTTAGATCCAGCATTCCCGGACGAGCTGGACAATTTTTAAATATTTATGCATATATAAATATACAAGTATAGGAATATATATTATTAATTATTATTTATTAAAAGTAATAATTACTTTTTTATAATATTTCATTTACAAAAAAATCAAACTAGTTTAATAAATGCAAATAAAATTTATAAAATCATAAATAATTAATTTATGACATGATTTTTTTTTACTTACCAGTATCAACGTCACCAACCGTAGCCTGTTTAAAAAGTCCGTATAATTCTAACAATTCATCGTCTGATGGTCGTTTAGTCAAAGATTTAATATCTTCGGCAGCTTTTTCAAATTCCTGTAAACAATTTTTTTATAATGAGTGTAAATGTAGTAGACATTAGACAAATTAAAAATTTTTAATAAATAGAATAAACAATTAATAAAATAAAACTTTAAAAAATGCACACTTAAAAAATTTTGAAATTAATAAGTGCATTTTTTAAAAATATTATTTTTGCAATTATTTATTCTATTTATTTATAATTTAAAATTTTTCTGATGTCTGTTACATTCACATTCATTTTTTTCAAACTATTAAATATTAAATACAAAAAAAAATAATAAATAAATATTTTTAACGTAAAATGTAAACAATTACACGGTCGATTATTATGAAATCCAAGTAAATTAAATAATAATTTGCTGATGATAAAATTTTATGAGCGTGAATGTAGAAGCCATCAGATAATTTACAAATTTTAAATAAATAAATTTATATAATGAAATTTAAAAAAATGCGCGCGTTGATTTTCCAATTATTTAAGTACACATTTTTTCATTTTTTTTCTCACATTTTATTTATTTACTCAAAAATTAAAAAAATTCCCACTTGTCAGTTACATTCACACTCATAAAATTTTTTACAAAAAAAAATGTAAGATTGTCTTATTAAAAATTTATGAAGTTAAATTTTAAATAAAATAAGAGATACCTGATCTAGTGACATGTTGCTTTAGTTTGAAATGTAATAAAATATTCACGTATAAAATATAAGATATGATTTTAGATAGACAAGTGTAGAGTAGACTCTTCTTTGTTGGCTTGGCAATAATAACTGTCGGGTTTGATGCAATCCAGTATAAAGTAAACTCTGCTGCTACGCTTCGCGACCGCTAAGTGTCAAAGTCCTATTAAACCCAAGTAATAAAACAAAGCTATTAAGAAGCAAAAAAAAAATATAAATAAAGCAAGAAGGAACTGAGTCAAAGGTGCGCGTCTAATTAACTCATCAGTCAAACTATTCCTTTATATTTTTACAAAACATTGCATACTAAAGTACTCCAATGAATCTTTTATCTCGATACGTGACTATCATGCCAATGAAATATCAAGCCCCATGCAATCTTAATATTTATCTTTAATAAAATGACATTGAAAAAAAAAAAAATGAATTCCTGAAGGCAATTAAAGAGTATACGCAAGTTATGTATCATAAAAAAATTGCGGTCAAAAATCCGGGTGTTGAATGAGGCCAATGTACAGCCACATCATTGGAATCTCCGTTCTGCCGGTCATCAGCAATCAGGTATCACCTGCGAGGCTGTGGCTAAGAAATTCTTAAAGGTGACTCAGTCTCTTTTAACTTCCTTTCATCTTCCATCTATCCGTTTTTAAGCAATACATTCAAATATAGGTTTATAATTCCAATATTTCCGATACCAATACCAGTATCAATACTAGTACAGTGATACCCATATTATTTTTTAAAATCAGTATTCCATAGTTTTGAATTGCCGATTGCTTACAAGTTTATCTCCAACTCCAAAGCTATCAGCGTATCTAAATAATAAGTAAAAAAATAAAAAAATACCAGTCTCCATTTAAGTTTGAACAGTAAAAGCAGTAGCGCCTATCAACTTATTAATATTTAATAGATCATCAATCATCATATTTACTATTGAATGTTGACAGTGGGTTTATCTCGAATGTTCAGTTATGTGTCGTAAGTGGTACAGAAAAGCAACAAGTTTAAAAATACGGCCCTGAAATATATGTGACCGAGCTAGACCGAAGGCTCACGATCCGGCAACGAAGATTGTATCTGAGTATTTGCTGTTCTGCTCTGTTCTCTCAAGTATCAAACGTCTTTCCACTCCATTGAAGGGGCTCTTGTGATGACTTTTAAAGATTTCTGTCAGTTCCCAGTTCACTTATCTCAGTAACTTACAATTACTGAGCAATCGTGCTTGACTTGTCTGTAACTTAACTGTCACTAAGTTATTAAACAACTTATACATACTCTTGTACTTGGATTTAAATTTAAATTCTTCCAAGAATTCATTACAAGTGCACATACTGGTTACTTATAACTACGTACTCTAATTAATTAATTAAATAGATATTCATCATGTCGTGTAAAAGTAAACAGTTAAATTTAAGTCCCAGTTGCGACTCAGTTCTCAGTTATAAATTCAACTTTTTATTATAGAAACGGCAATATATTTATATGTATGTATTTTACCATTGTTATATTATTCTGTTGGCGCGCATTCCTTGTAATGTTATTATTATTATGTAGTAAAATGGTCTTTCCACTCCAATACGACGTTCACACACGTGTCTGGTGTCAGTCGGTACCAAGAGACGATTCGTAACACCCGATTTATTTCTTCGCATTTATTATACTTTATTTAGATTTATATAAATCGTATAAATATATATTAATAAATATAATTCATACTTGCTCAGTAAACTCAGTTACTTGTAATTACTTTTAATTATTTAAATTTAAATTTTATTTTAAACGTCAGTTAATTATTTGTGGAAAAAAGTAAACCGGAATTTGTAATTGTGATGTGAGATTTAAAAGATTTAAATCTAGCGCGCGAAGATTTTTTAAAATTTAAATGCCCATGCCGGTATATTTTTATCCCTGGTGTTTGATTGACAGTTTTAATGGGTTCGATTAGTGGCACTTGTGCTTGTTATTAAAACATTTTGTTATTTTTTTCATAGTTAATTAGTTTTTTGAATGAGTAATAAATGACAGTGTTGGTGATGTAAATATGAGTTTGAAAAGGAAATGCTTTTTTATCGTTATCAACAAATGATTAATATGTGGTAAATTTATCAGAGTTTATTTTATTTACAATTATTATTATTTTTATAATTATTATTTATTTTTTCATGCCGTGGAATAATTTTATTTAAAAAGTAATAAGCAAGTGAGGTTATGCAGCTTAAACGGGCAGCAGACGTTACTACGGGTAGTAATCATGATAAATTGTTAATAAATAATAATACTGCGTGCAAGACAATGGGAAGTAGGACAATTAATTCTACGGTATTACATAATCCGAGTTTTCTTCATGGTGACATTGTTGTTGTCGGTGATGATAAGCATGTCAGTAAAAATACTATTGATAGTTTGGCACTGAGAAGAGCCAGTTTACCATTACAGCTGGTCCCCAATGATATTGTTTGCATTGATAATAATACAGATCTAATAATTTGCGACAATGAATCTGCTGTTTCACTGTCACCTGATGACAATTCTTCAATTGTTTCAGAAAAAAATTCAAAGGTTTGTATTTAGTTTTTAAATTCGTTTTTTTTTGCTAGTAATTTTTTTTTATACTGCGGTTACTTTTAATCTATTGATAAAGTTATTTTTTTTACGATAATTGATAAGAAAATCGTTTAAAAAATGATAAGGGATCAATAAATTTTTTTAATATATGAAACGTGCATTTTATTTATTTTAATGTTTAAAAGTATTTTTTAAAGTTTCTTATTCTTGATTAAAAAATTTGACTTAAAGTTTAACGAATTAAATCACAAATTTATAATTTATTTTATTTCTGATAGTTTTCATGATTCTGGAGTTAACAGACAATTTACAATTTTCGGATTTTTTTTCAAAAAATCGATTACAAAAAAATAAAAAATAAAAATATGCACATGTAGATGATACTGAAATTAGCCAATGTCTAATAATTTTTGTTTTTTTTTAAAAACCATAAATTAAAGAAAATAATAATTTAAAAAATTGCACCTTTAGTTTTTTTAATTTTATACGTATGCATATTTTTATTTATTTATTTTATTTTTTTTTTTAATTAAATTTGTGAAAGAAAAATTCAAAGATTTGTAACTGTCTGCTAACTTAAGACTCATATACGTAGAAAATTTTTAAAAACTATTGGCGCAATGTTTTTTTTTTGTAATTTATCATTTTCAAAAAAGTTCAAATATTATAAGACTTCGGCTAACTTCAGTATTATTATTTTTCTTTTTTATTTTATTAAAATTTATCTTCAAAATTTTAAATGGGATGGAATTAAAAAATAATTCAATTTTCGGGCATTTTTTTTTACTCCGATTAATATCATTTGAATTTTTCAGTTTTTCTCACTAAAATATTGTATTTTTGTTAATAAATTTTCCTTGTTTTAAATAAAGATGAAAAAATTGTATGATAGTGAAAGCAGCAGACAAATGACAATTTCTCTGTTTCTAAATAAAAGATTAAATATTATTAGAAAAAAATTTTTTTTAAATCCATACGAAAAATTTTAAAAATTCGGCCAATTTTTAGAAACAATATAAAATTTATTAACAATATAAGATTTTTAAACAAAAAACATGCAAAGAAAAAAGAAATAATATAAAAACTGTTCAAAATTTCTTAATTACAATAACAAAAACAACAAAATATAAAATTCAATAAATTTATGACCTGAGGATGCGAGTATTGGACTCGTGAAATAGCACCAAATAAAGGAATATATTTTAAAGAGATCGGAAGTCTGCCAGTGAATTAAAAAAACAACAATTATAACAGATCAAAAAGATATACATTAGACTGTCATAAAAAATTTTTTCTTTTTCAATAATTCAATTTTTCTGAACTTTATAAGTCTGTAACTTTCTTTCTTTGAGCTCTATTAAAACGACTCTAAGTACGTTTTTCATAGATAATTAAATTTTCTATAAGAACTTTAATTGCAAAATAATAAAATTTGCCAGTTAACGAATAAAAAACAAAAAAATTTTTTTCATTCTAAAAATTCGAGTTTTTCCTTCTCATTTTCAACCTCTATAATTTTTTTTCAATCAACTTTAAGTTTATGACATAACATACCTTTTTTTGTAGAGAATTCAATTTTGTACAAGATCGGAAAATTCAGGTATCGTAAAAAAATTTTTTTGACAGTTATTTACAAAATAGGAAAAAAAAAATTTTTTTCTGACAGCCTAATTTACAGATATATTGAAATTTTTTTTTTTAAATAAACAAAAATTCTAATATTGGCTATTTTCAGTATCATAAAAATGTTAAAATACCGTTAGAAAATATTTAACATAAAAATTAATAAACATTTGATGTATCGATGGTGAAAAATTATAATTGGAAATATAAAACTTTCACTATTTATTTTATTTAACTTGATACTTGACAATCATTCAAGGTTTCCATTCGACGTGATTAAATATTCAGAAGACTTGAGACCGGATCCAATGGTGTATGTTAAAATGTCAACAATTATTCATTGCATCCGATTGAGCATGCATTATTTTCTTTATTTTATTTCATCATTGTTGTTATTATTATTGTTTTTTCTTCTCAATGTCTTTATTTTATTTACATTTATGTTAATAAGTGTGCCAAAACAATTTTATAATTATACTCTTAATCATTAATAACATTATTTATTCAATGCCAATAATTACTCATAATAATGAGTAATTAATTGTAATATTATTATATAATAAACATATTTTATTTATTTACTTTAGGAACTGGCGTGTATAGAAGACAATGAAGAAAGAATCTCAACAGAGTTTGTTAAGCCTGTAGTTGAATATACTGCCACAAATAAAGCGGACATTGACTTAAAAGATGATGTACATCACAAAAATGTCGATGTTTCGTGGGAAAATAAGACTGAGACAAAGCTAGAGGATAAACTAACAATAACTCGTCCAAAAAGATATTGCCCGTCGTCGAAATTTGGATGCAATGGTAATAAAAAGTTTATTGTCAAACCAAAATGGATTTTCGCACGTAATGTTTTACATTATGTCCCTAAACATAAACGTACTAGGAAATTAATTAACAATATATTGCCCATAAATAAAAATAAAGATAAAGATAAAAATATAAATAATATTAATGACGAAAACAATTGGCCAAGACGTAATGTATCATTACCATCAAATTTTGTTCATGTAGCAGGTGCTAGACGCTGGTCTTGGTTGCAAGATATCGATGATAATGATAACTCACGAATTATCATTAATCACAAAGAAAAATGTGCAACTTTAACGTTGACAGGTGACAGAAAAACGAGGATGCAAATTGATGATAATGATGAGGTCATTTACAAAAGAAGCTCATCAGCAGAAACTCTAGTTGAAGAAAATATAAAGGAACCTGTTGAAATTGTCAATAAAAGGCAACCAACGGTATCTATGACTTGGAGTTCAAGGAGACATTCTGACGAACAACTTGCTAAGACAAACAACGGATCGCTGGTTTATTTATCTAAACCTAAAGCAAATGTTAGTTTTTTATGGAGCAGCATTGCTAAATGTTCTAGTAATGATAATAATAATAAGAAACTGGATAAACTTGATGGAGTTGAACCAGGTGATCATGATGAGTATGATGACGTTGGATTACCTTCAATAGATTCTCTCGTAAGTTGCTTATAATTTATGACTTAATTAAACTTTTATTCATGTATCGATATTTATTAATGAGAAGGTGGTGAACAAATATAACCTTTTTATATTTATTTATAATTAAATTAAGGTCATTTACAGACAGCTCCCCACTTTTAAAAAATTTTCAATTACTCAACTGTCATAAGTGTATGAAAATTTTATCAATTAATTGAAAAAAGACAATTTCGCTATGATTTAGATTTTAAAAAAACTTACAGTTGATATCATTTGGGAGCCGAACAAAATTTGTTGAATAAATTTCAGTAAAATCTTCATGTCAATTCTATAATTTGAATTTTCAAGTTTTGTAGGCTAAAATTTATTTGAAAAATTTCGTTTAGTGCCTAATTGATAACAACTGTAAGTAATTTTAAAAAAATTCTGTATCTTAATAAAATTACGACTACGTTGTCCTTTTTACAATTAATGCTTTAATTTTTCTTTAATTAATTAATAAAATCAGTAAATATAAATTAAAGTTATCAGTTAGATAAATTGTCTAACGGCTTCTTGTATGAATATATTTGATTATAATGGAATGTTTGTGAAAAATAAAAAATAAAAACTAATGGTCAAATATTTTATTTAGCAGGATGACACGTACGACGATGTGGGCGTACCCGAGTTATGTGTAAATGGATCGGTGAATTATGAAGACGAACAAGTTTATGATGATGTTATGCTTGTACGTGCTTCTTTGCCAGCTAAAATATCCGTAATTGAGAAAGAAAATGATAATAATAATAGTAATTGTAGTGGAAGTGAACATGACAGGAATGCTGATAAACTCTTGACAAATAAAGAAATAAATGTAAATGAAAAGAATGTTAATGAATTTAAACAAGAATTTATATATATGAGAAATGATTATTCGACAGTGGATGAGGATGCTGATGATGAGGTTACTGTTTATGATGATGTAGGTGTTGTTTTATGTGAATCTCGTGTCAATAGTATTTATGCCGGTTCTATCA
Source organism: Microplitis demolitor (assembly GCF_026212275.2). NCBI lineage: Eukaryota > Metazoa > Arthropoda > Insecta > Hymenoptera > Braconidae > Microplitis > Microplitis demolitor. The sequence continues at coordinate 16,733,787 of NC_068547.1, read as the reverse complement.
ATATCGGCCAACTTGATCCGTCAAAAGAATCAGAGTGGGAAGACTTGGATGAAAATTTATCTGTAAATGGATTGTCGAAAAATTTACAAGCATTGTAAGTATATTTTATTATTATTTTTTATAAAATTGTCTTGTTAGCAAAACGTTAAATTGAAGTAAAAATAATTTCATTATTAAATTTCAATGATTTTTTTAATACACTGCAAAAAATTGAAAGTGATTACGGATTTTATTAAAATTCGAATTTACTCCGTTACTCGGAAATGCGGAGTTTAAAAAAAAATCACTCCGCATACGGAGTCAATTATGATCTAGATTTTATTTAAATCCGCATTCACTTCGAATCAGATTTTCAATATTAAATTAAACTTCACTTGGGAGTGAGTTTTACTCTGCATTCACTCTGCGTTTACTCAGCTAATTTTTTAGTGTATAGTTTAAAAATGAAATGAACGTACTTAGTATTTTGTTGAGAAAATGATAGCCGTAACTGGAGTAATAACGTTTTGCTACAATAAAGCGGAAAATGAAATTCTATAATAATTATTTATTTAAATATGCAGATTAAGAAATTCATCTGAAACACAGAGTGCATGGAGTAATAAAAAGAAATCGGGACAAAGACGTACGAGGAAAGTGCGTCGTCAAAGATCGAAAGCATCGCGAAAGAATTCAACACGCTCGGCCAACCGAGTGTCTCGACAGTCCACTGTTTCTGGTAAGTATGTATCGCGTAATATGTATGTTTTATTTAAATCCAACGTATGATGTATACATTCACTTGATGTATCCTCAGAGAAAATAATATTTTTTCTAATAAAAAGATATATGTCGATTGAAGAAATTTATTACTATAATTATCTAGGGTAGAGGTACCGTTTTTGGTCACTTTAGGGCCATTTTTGGACACTTGAAAATTTAAATAAAATAATTTGTAAAAAAACGCAATAACATAATTAATTAAAATGGAAATTTTATTTTACACTTTTACATTAATTAAAATAAAATATTAAATGTTCAAAAATGGAGCAGTGGCTACAAATGGTACTTCTACTATATATTTATATTCTTATCTCAAAAGCTCATAAATGACAGAGTTCCCTGTTTAAAAATATTGATTGAAAAGAATTAAAAATGATGGAATTCGAATTTTTTTCAATAATTTCAATTATTTTCAATTCTTTTGCTTGTATATATAGGTATACAAGTGTGTATGGAGTGACCGCTTCTCAATTCTTTTCAATCAGTATTTTTAACCAGGATTGATTTGAATTTAATTTGAATTAAATAATTCCTATTTCAAGATTTTATATTCTGATTCATACTTATAAAATTTTTATAAAAAATTATAAGAGCCAATCAACTCGTCAGCATTCGAAAAAAAATGGAAAATATTTTTTTTTAATACATTTTTATTAAATCCTATAGATCTTTTTATATAAGAATTTATCAGAACTTTAAAAAATGATATTTTCATTTTTAAATTACATTTTTATAAGAAAAAAAAGAATTCAACATTATTTCATTATTTATTCTTTTAAATTACAATAAATGCGCAACTTGTACTTTCCTTTCAAGCGTCGAATTTCCCTTTCAATTTTGTATTCAATTCCGATACAATTTTTTAACTTCCCGCTATGAAAATTTAAATTTTTCAAAAAAAGTGAAATTATTAGTTTTAGTCTGACTTTCGAAAATCGTCTTTTCATCAGATCTTCATGTTTTAAGATCTAGATGAACATCCGTCCACCTGCGCGCGCACGTGTGTGTGTGTCATGTAAATTTTTTTTGTCCAACGATATTTTTGGAATGAATCCAAGCAATTTGAACGTTTTGGTGGCAATTGAAAGGGTTCACCAAGATTTAGAACTGATTAGATTTTGAAGTCAATCGGTCGAGTAGTTTACGAGTTCTACATGGAGAAAAATGTTGGCTCGAAACCTACCAATTTTTATTATGCTGTCGATCAAACTTGAAACAGGAAGTGGAACATCCAAAAAATTATTATGCTCATAAGAAAAATCATTATGCTGTATCACAAGATTTACTACGCACGAGAAATTCATCAATAAGCTTTAATAACAATCATTTTCATACATTGTAATAATTGTGATGCGGCATAATAATTTTTTATAAAAGCATAATAAATTTTTGGATACTTCACTTTCTGTTTCAAGTTTGGTCGACAGCATAATAAAAATTGATAGATTTCGAGCCAGCATTTTTCTCCGTGTACGAAAAATAAAAATAAAAATTTGTTTTTTTTTTGAGATTTTTTTTGTAAAACTCTTAAACTACTGGCCTAATTTGCCTCAAAAATCTTAATTAGCCTGTTTGATTGCCGCCAAAACATTCAAATCGGTTGATTCGTTCCAAAAATTTCATTGGACAAAAATTATATTTTTCCAATTTAACAATTTCTTGAGCTCGAAGAGTTTTTCGAATTCTCTGAGCTTAAAAAAGGCGGGAAGTTCTGGGATTACTTCACAGGATTGAGCGTTCTTCAAATTTTTTTTTTTCAGAATCTATTAAATTATTCGAACAGAAAATCGTTGATTTATCCGAAGTTATATAGTGTAAATTTTCTTGTGTTGTGAAATTTGTTTCTTGTTCAAAATACTTTAGTATAAAAAATGAACTAAAAATAATTTTTAAAACGAGAAATTCTATTCTGAGTAATGATATTTATCGTTAGAATAAAAAAGAAAGGATTTAAATTTGACATAACAACTTGAAATATGTGCTCGAGTGCATCACATTTAACTGTAAGTGAATAAGTATATACATATATGAAAATATATCTAATTATTTATTATGAAAACTACAACTATTTTCTTGTTTCATATTATGGAAGCATATTTTTCTTTGAGAACAAGAACAGTTTTATGAGCATGTAATAATTGTTCTTAACGTGATCACACGGTAACTTAATAAAGTAAAAGTTTTCTCCGTAAATTATTGTTATTAATTCAACATATTTTGTTATTATAATAATAATTATAATTACAATAATCATTGTTTGTAAATAAATAATACAATTATTAATTATCTTAAACAAATGAACAATAAATCCGATGAATATATTTACAAAAATTAACCATTAATTTTTTAATTGTAACCAATCGTTAAATTTAACCGACCGATTAATTTGTATAAAATGAAAATTATGTCCGATTGTTTTTTACGATTACATAATAGCGATTAAATGTCGGGCAAAAAAATTTCAAATGTAAAAAGTGAATTCGCAGAAGATGATATCACGTTTTGGTGGTGCATTTATCGGTCATACTATTCGATTGGATTGTGAATGGAATACTAATAAACTTGGGGAAGAGAAATTTTAATGAGAAATTAAAAAAGTAACAGCAAGAAGTTTACCAAGAAGTCCTCAAGCAATTAACGAAAACCAAAGTTAGTAAATAAAATTTATTGGAGTAAATTTTAGTAAAACTTTTTTCAATAAATATATTGATGGTAAATAACATGATAATTAAAATAAATGAAGATGAAGGAAACTTGGAGCTGGATATGTGGTATTGAGTATGGAGAGTACAAGAGTGACTGGCTGGAAGTACTCGCAAGGTGAAAGCTTATATTGCGTGTTGGTATATCCAACGTTCTCACTCTCAGTCACGGGCGAGCCGGCAACGGCACCCGCACGTCTTTAATTCTTCTCTTTACATACAAATAACAACAATTAAGTTACACTAAGGTATTTATTACGCGTATTAATGATACAGATAATTTGAATAATTTAAACTTTGTTGGAATTCGTAAACAAGTGACAGCAAATTAACAAAATGAGATCAGGCTTAAAAACTCTGTCACGACGTCCCAATACACAAGGTAACTATTGGTAACTACTACGTCATACATATTATTATTTTTTAATCCCGTGACTAATAAGAAGGTCATTACTAGATGAACAATCTGTTGGTTTTTTTTTAAATTATAAAGCAAGTAGTTTATTACGAGATAATTATTTATCTTTAGTGTAAAATGGATTTGGTAACATATTTAAAGGAGACATATTTAAAGGAGAGATTTTATTGACCTTGAGAATGATTTTAAGTGGCTGTCAGCCTTGGGACGGGATCGGTTCTCATCGTTGGACCAGCAGCGAGTGGGGAAGATACGAATCCACAGCCGTGGAGGGATTGTGGACCAACGAACCTCAAGGATGTCAACCATCTAAAATCAACGGCTGCTAAAGATCAACTAAACTCAACAACAACTTGTACTTATGCTTCTACAACAACAACTACTACTACTACTTCTGCTAGTAAAAATGCTGCGGGGATAAATAATACACAAGGATTGGTACAACTCAGAACTGTTGAAAGAGAAGATGGAGATGAAGCGCTCGTTGACATACAGGAGACATCGTGCTACGTTCTTGAAGGTTTCCTCGAAGGAGATTCTTCTGCGAGTAGAATAGAAAAAAATAATAATTAAATTCATTAACTTTTTTATTATTAATTAATTTTTATTAAGCCTTTACTATATTTTTTATTATCTATAATATAACTTTTTACTCTATAATGTAAAGGTGCTTATTAAATAAAATATTTTCATCATAATGTCTCTTTAATTAAAAAAAAAGAAATCATAACTGCCTAACTTGTTTTTTAATTTATTGAATTGATTATTAATCTATTAATTTAATACTAATTTTTTTTTTAATTTAATTTAAAGATAAAAATATTGATAAAATAAATTTATCAACAGATACGTGCTCAGACGATTCAAACTACGAGACTTTATATTCATTTGAACCGTACGAATCGAATCAAGTGGATCCAGTTGATCAGATTGGGAGTAAATTATTTAATTCATCAGCGAGTAAAAGTATAACGAGTGATTTAATTGATGAATCTACGAGAGAACGTAATTTGGGAGCTCCATTGAGACCAGTTCCACCCCCGCCGAGAGAATCCAGTCTCACTGGAACGTTTGGTAAACGTATGAAAATCCTGAAACGTACTTGGAGTATAACTAAAGGCAGCTTAGGACGCATGAGAAGAAGAACTTCCGGTTCTACGGAAACAGATTCAAATGCTGATGATTTAAACATTAAATTGGGTGTCGATGATGGAAGGAAATCAAGTCAAGTCTTTAGTTTTAAAAAACATTTTCAACGTTCCAGTACAACGTCAACATTTTATCTTGACAATGATAATGATACAAGTGTGAAGAATAATAATAATATTAATAATAGTGCTAGTACTAGCACTAGTTGCGACGACATTTATGAAAATAGCAACTGGATTAACGCTAATTATTCAAAACGCGATACCAATACAGGTGAGAGTTTTAATTTCAAATTACAATTATTATTTTAATAATTTTTATTTTTCCTTTCTAATTTTATCTGATGATAAATTTATATACGGGTAAATTTTTTAATATAGTTGTTAAACCGTATATGAATTTATGCGACAGAGAAAGTGATGAGTTATTTTCACTTTTAAATCCTTAATTGTATTTATAGTTTTTAGTAATTATAATTACATTAGTTAATGATAATTTATTTTATTTTATTTTACTTTATTTAGTTGATGATTATAATATACTGGCGGAAGAACCCTTGTATCAATTTTATGCTGCGTCAACATTTCGTGGTGCTTTTCAATCTGATTCGGACAGTTATGGCGACACTGAAGATTCATTACCGTCAGCTTCTGAGCTAGGTAGACCTGGTTATAGGACACTTTGGTCTCAGACACCACAGGTTATTAAAAGTGGCTTACTCGGTAAGTTTTATTATTTTAATTTATAATAACACATACATCGTAAAAAAAGTAGTGTTAAACTGAAATAAAACCGGTGTAGGCGGTGTAATTTGGCGGTGTTAAATTGGTGTAAAAAAAAAAGAAATTAGAAAAAAAAAATGTATTACATATAAAAAAAATTGAATGAAAAGCATCTGGAGGAAATTTCAATTTTATTATGGACTTACACTGTAAAGATTGGGAATAAATTCGGAGTAATCACGGATTTTATGTAAATCTGAATTCACTCCGCATACGGAGTAAATAGGGCGTTTGTTTGTCCAGCGGAATGATTTCGGAGTGAACTGAATTTAATTTAAATTTCATTCACTCCGATTTGAAGTCTTAATATTGAAATAAACTTCAATTCGAAGTGAATTTCACTCCAAAGGGATTTAATAAAATACACAGTCATCTCCGCATTCACTCTAAATTTAATCCACGTTCACTCCGCTAATTTTTTACAGTGTATTTAAATAATTATGTATGTTATACGTAATTTATTTAAAAATTACACAATTTTACGCCCACTATTTCAATCACCAATAATTTTATTAATAAAAGCACTGTCTAACTGTAGTAATCGATTTAATAAAAACATTCACAAAGTTAAATATTTTCAACACCGAAAAAAAATTTTAACATCTGGAAATTTTTCAAATACCGGTAAAAAATATTTTTACACCGGCAAATTTTAACATCTACACCACCTGGACTTACTCCGGTTTTTTTTTTTACAATGTATAAATATATAATTTTTAATAAAATATAAAAATAACAAGAATTAAATTATTTACAGAACAATTAACAAGCGATGAAAAAAAATTACAAGAAGCTAAATTTGAAATAATAACATCTGAAGCATCATATTTGAATTCCTTAAGAGTATTAGTTAATGAGTTTCTGATAAATCATGAGTTAGTTTACGAAGCACTGTCAGCAACAGACCGTGAAAAATTGTTTGGTAGTGTACCGAGTGTGTTGATTGCATCGGAAAGATTGTTGGCAGAATTAGAGAGTGTATGGCGTGGAGATCCGATGCTAAAAGGTCTTCCGGAAGTGTTGCTTAAGCACGCAGAACGGTGTTCGAAAATATACATCGACTACTGCTCAAACCAAGTCAGCATTGATTTGACTTTGAAAGAACTGCGTTCGAAGAAATCATCAAAATTTATTGAAACTGTTACTCGTATCGAGTCACATCCAGCTTGTCAGAGTTTGACGCTCCATTCGTTTTTAATGTTGCCAATGCAACGTGTTACGAGACTGCCATTACTCGCGGACGCGGTGCTGTCGAAACTATCAACGGAGCATGAAGAACGGCTTGATTGGGAAAAAGTATTGTCTGTACTTGGTAGAGTTGTTACCGAGTGTAATGAAGGTGCACGAGTTGCTGGAAGACAAATCGAAATGGCTTCTTTGGCGAAAAAAATTGAGTACACGACCAAAGTACCGCCTATTGATTTACGTGATAGGTATCTGGTACGAAGTGGTTCTGTTACACAGATACTCGCTAAGCCTGGTGCTGAGTATGTACTGACATTTAGAAAAAAGTTTAACAAGACACCGCTTTATCTTTTGTTGTTAACGGACCATTTACTTATTGCTAAATTAAAGACCAAGTAAGTTTCATTAGTTTATTTAATACTTAAGGGGGACCACTAGTGTGATCGCTTGAAAAAACGACTATTTTTGGGAATTTTTTTAAAGAACATTACTACATGGAAGATTTTTATGTTTTAAGGATATATTTGTGAATATATAATGAATACAAGATAAATTAAAAAATTCAAAATTTGGCGAGTTATTCAAAATCTCCCAACACTAAAAAAAAGTCCCCTCACTGCTGCAGTGACCTTCTCAGTGCATGAAATCAAAAAAACCAAAAAGTTTATTAAACTAGAAGAGATTTCCCGTACCATGACCCTCGAGCTAAGAAAAAAATTAAAATTTAACACAATGGTGGAGTTTTTAAAAAAAAATTCAAATTTTGCGCAAAAATTTTATAGTTTTTGCTCTGCCAAAATTACATTTTTGATTCGATTGAAAAACTGGAGGTTCATGGTACGTAGGAAACATATATAAAAGAAGCTGCAGTCCGAATCAAATCGATCGGATGCTTTGTCTTCGAGTTGTGGATGCAGTAATTTTAAAAAATGTATTTTCGAGAACCGTTGAGCGTCTGCTCTTCAGATGGCTGTAACTCAAAAAAACTTTTCCAAATATGCACTAAGAACTGTAGTATGTTATTTTTGGAGGTATATGTATTGAAAGCTATTGAAATATGCAAAAAAAAAAAAAAAAATGAAATGATTTTTCAAAATTTCACACTAGTAGTGCCCCTTAATAGGGATCTGCGAATAGTATTTTCAGTTTTAAATTTGAACCAAATAATTCAAATTTTTCTACCCAAGTAGCACAGAGACAGTTTTAAGGTGTCTTTGAAAAGGACAAGACAAATTTTTATTTGTCTCAAAACTACGTTTTTTTTAATAAATAAGATGTACAGATGTTGGTTCTAGAGTCATAGAAAATTTATATTTTTTTTTTCCCGCCTTCAGAAAGTAATTTCAATTAAAAAATCGTTTAGATGATGATTTATTGGACAATTATTTGTAATTTACTTTTTGTCGTCATATTTGTCAAATTTTTTAAGTAGATATTTGTCTGATGTTATAAATTTCTGATTGATTTGTCAACATTTCGATGCCATATCGTCAGTCCTAAAAAAAGATTCAAAACTTCTATCTTATAGATGTCACAAAGTCAAGTATGCTACTTGGGTAATTATTTGAAAATTCAAATTTTGAATCGAATATTGATATTTAATTCGATTTAAATAATTTCCACGCATAAATTATTAGCACACGCCTAATATTTAAATTCAAAAAAATATTTATTATTCTTTAAAAGAATCTAAAGTGTATTAAATTGTTTAATTATAGTAATCAAGATGAAGTATATTCAGTTATTGATTCATGTAAGAGAAGTCTTATTGCATTAGAAAAAGTTCCTGATGATTCGCCTTTTGCTGGACGGTATGCCATGATTTTAACACTACTAGATAATTATTGTAGTCGACATGTTGAATATATTCTATCATGTCAAAATGCAACCGAGAGAGAAAGATGGCTTGACGCAGTTTCACCACCAAAACCAAGTTTAGTTGGTGAAACTTTGTATGAAACATGGGATTGTCCGCAAGTTATGGCTTTGTATTCTTATACTCCAGTACAACCGGATGAATTATCACTTCAACCAGGTAATTATCTTTATAAAAATAATTAATTTTTCATATTAGAGTATACTCAGATAAAGATTATTGATAATTATGAATTATAATCAATAAATTATTGATAAAAATATTAATGTAGATTATAATTTTGTTGATAATTAAATAGGTGATGTAATAAACGTTCTCAGAAAAATGGCTGATGGATGGAACCTTGGTGAAAAACTTGTAGGTGGTGAGCAAGGCTGGTTTCCTGGTAATTATACTAAAGAAGTTGCTTCTGAGCATGTACGTGCTAAAAATTTGAGACAGAGACATCGATTGCTTGCACTCAGTGAGAGCCTTTTGCAGCAATACGCTAAACAATCTGTTTGTATTAATCGATAATGTGATATATTGTTCGTTGCTTAATTTATATAATTGTATAAAGTATACAAATAATTAACTTGAAATTTTTTTCAAGTACAAATTTTGTTACTCTATTGAAATTGTGAAAAATATTTTTTTAAAATTCGTTTTGTACATAAAAAGTATAAATTTATATAATATATATGTTTGGAAATATATAAATGTTAATATTTGAGATGTTAAATTACTTTTTTATTTTTATTTTTAATACAACTATTGTGTAGATAAAATTACATTGTATATAAAAATAGTTTAATGTACAGCGAAAAAATTTAAATAGATGAAATTGTGATGATTCGCAACAAAAAATATATATTTATATATGTTTATATTTATAAAATTCACATTTGAATTATTTGAAAAATATATTATAGTAAGTAAGTAATCAAATAAAGATATAATTATTTAAAATGTAAAAATATGTTATAAACATTCAGTCATTTTGTATAAATATAAATCAATATCAATAGTCAAATGAGTATATTATATAATTTCTTTCATTGTTTTTTTTGATAAAAATAAGTAATTGAAATAAGATAACTGTAAATAAAATAATAAAAAAATTGTAATAATCTAGTGATAAAAAAAATCAAATGCGAATTTTTGACGAACCGGTTGGTCGTTCTTGGAATAACTTTTTAACAAAATATACTTGTAATACCGTTGTTGCAATAATAACAATAATTTGTACAATAGACCAGTTTTGTACATAAGAATTATTATCAGTTATTAAATTTAAATCACGTGCTTCACGACTTCTACTTATAGCTTGTGTGTTTAACATATTATTTATGTTTTTTTCAACATTAACAATCGTACTCTGTAAATAAAAAAATATTTTTTTATATTAACTGTTAAAGTTTTTTAAATATTTTATTGACTTTATTTATTTGTTTAACCACTAATCTGTTATTACATTTATTTAAAACTACTAATGCGCAATGTTGTTTTTAATTTTTATATTTTAAGTTTTGCTGAATTTATAAGTTATTAAAAAATGTCAGAAAATTATTATGAAGAATTAAACAATAGTACGCCGAGTAGAATTGAATTACTAATCTCATCTTTTAAATATATATATATATATATATATAATAGATTGATAATTTATTTAGATAGAATACAATATCGTCAAAGTAAAAGTCTTAATTACTGACACTATAAAAAGTATGTTAGAAGTTTTCATATATATGTGTTTTTAAATAAGGTAAGGGACCCAGTACCCGATCAGGAAACTAGTACTTGATCACTCATGTATTTGTATATCTATATTTACAAAATGTTACTAAATATAGATATACAAATACATGGAGTGATAGAGTACTAGTTCCCTGATCGGCTACTAGGTCTTTTACCTTAATATTGATGATAGATATTTATTTTTTATGCTCCTACTTTATATTATTAATTAGGAGTGCAGTTACTCTACAGAAAAAAAGGATTTCTCGACGCAAGAAAATAAAAAAACAAAAATTTTCTTAAAACTAGAAAAAATTTCTTGGTGCCAAGAAATCTTTTTTTTTTCTGTGTAGAGTTTAACATACGTCAAATTTATTTGAAATTATAACTCTCAAAGACGGCGAAGGATATTAAGTAGATAATAAAATACCCTGTCAATAACTAAGACTTTTACCTCAATAGTAATTTAAGGTCACGTCCAGTAAATTTTTTTATAAAACCATTGTAATGAACTAATAAATTAATTAATTTAAAATTATTATACAACTGATTACAGTTATTATGACAAAACTATCGATGTGATTTTCTCGTACAAATAAATGATAGATCATAGATAATATACTGAAAAATATAAGATGAATACAATAGGACTTCGTTATAAGACTACTAGTTTCTCTCTCAAACTATCATGATACCTGGTTTATAAAAAAATGGTAAATAGTCTTATAACGAGGTCTGACTGTATATAATATTATTCGCCGCGAAAACATATATAAGGTAAAAGACTTAACACCCAATCGGGTATTTTACCTTATAAATGTTATATATGTTGTTGATACTTTCAAATCTATATGTTATACTAAAGGCTGAATTGTTTTAAAAGTTTTCCTTAGTAAAATATTTGAATTAATTTCACTATAACAATAAATTAAATGATTTGTAATTAAATGCTTCTAGTTATTGATCACGAGTCATTGTTTTGTCAAAATACCTATAATTCATCATGAAATAATTTAAAATTGTACTATTCATAACTATTAACCTAATTTCGTATAATAGGATTGTAATACATTAAACAAGATTATAAAGTCAATATGATACTACTTCTGGTGAGTTACTTTATATAAATAAAAATAGTAAATAAAAATTTTACCGTAAAGTTTTCAACTGAGAGATTCAAATCTTCTAATTCTTTAGTAAATTTGTCCCACTGATCATACCTAAATATTAAATAAATAAAAAATTATTAGATAAGATACGTTCTGATACAAAATAAAATAGAATTGATTAAAAATATATTTACCTGATAACAGTTATATATAGATTGACTAATTTACCAGCAAAACGTGAAAATTGATTATCAACACATACGCTGTAGTAACCACCGGAACCTGACTGGTCTTGATAATCAGCATTAGCACGCCATTGATAAGGAAGTACGATTTCACCTGTAGGGTTTCTTACAGCGAATCCAGCTTTTCCATCACCACCTCTCAGTACCTAAAAAATTTTACTTTATTACTTAAGTTACAGTCGTCAATCTTTTTTCTTATCACTCATGTCATTAAAAAACTTAAAATAATTACAAATAATAATTAATAATTATAAATTAAATTATAGAAATGTATTCTATAGTTATTTTATGTTTAAAAAAAAACATATGGTGGAATATTTAAACTCATGACGTGGCAATTAACATAATAAATAATTTAGAGTATTGTAATTAATAAAATAATATATTTTAATGATAAGATAATGAATAACAATATGCTGAGATTAATATAATAATTAAATGAGTTAATGAATATATAAATTACCTGAAAACTAACGAAGAAAGTTGCACCGGGATTGACGTACTGGAAGTAACAGTCCTCCTTGCCGGCATCGATGTGGACTTTGTAGTCCATCGCAACAGCAGGAAGAGTTTCATACCAAGGTCTCGAATCATCGCAGTTTGCAAGGACAATAAAGGTCCCGGCAATAAATAAATAACTCACTAAATTCATCGAAATTGTTTTCTTATTATTTCATTGGTGATATGGTAACAGTTTATACCTGAGTTAATAATTAATCAACACATACACTGACATGTGAGCACGCACACAAAAGAATGTGCTGTTAAACTGGTGTGCTGTAACTTGGGTATCAACCAGCACAGCCGTTATTTGGATCTGGAGGTCCAGCCAGAGAAAGTATTAAAGTATTATTTCCTCCCTCCTTACCTTTCATTCCCTCCTCGCAGTAAAGACGGTAAACAGTATACTCTGATAATCTTATGCTAAATTATTATTATATTTAATTTTAGCAATTTTGACACATGAATCTTCATTTTTTTATCTATTGTTTTTGTACTCATAACCTATTCTGTTTTGTAATGTTGTTTACAAAATTATGATTATCAATTATTGTTTTGTTTATTATTCAAATAAAAAAAAATGTATAGTCGATTTTCATTGGAGAATTACAAGTGACAAACAAAACAACATATACTACTGATGAAATAATTTATTTTAACTCACATGGAGCTTGTAGAAATTTATTTTATCAGCAATTGGTCGCAATTGTATATGATGAAGTTATTATGAGTGTAATATATATTTATTTATAGTTTTAAATTTGTCTGATGCCTACTAAATTCACACTTATGATGAAGTTAACAGACAATTAACAATTTTTGGATTTTTTTTTCAACAAATCGATTACAAAAAAAATAAAAACTAAAAATATACAATAAATATACTATAAGTGCAATTTTTTAAATATTTTTTTTTTATAGTTTGTAGTTTTAAAAAAAATACAAAAATTTATTAGACGTCAGCTCCTCAGTATAATTATAATGTATGAGTGTGAATGTAACTGACAAGTGGGAATTTTTTAAATTTTTGAATATATAAATAAAATGTGAGAAAAAAAAATGAAAAAATGCGTATTCAGATCAATAAAAAATCAGTACACACATTTTTTTAAAATTCAGTATAATTTATTTATTTAAAATTTATAAATTGTCTCATGTCTGCTATATTCACACTCATCAAAAATTATAAATAATACTGAAGTTTACCGACGTCTAATAATTTTTTGATTTTTTTTGTACAATAAATTATAAAAAAAAAAATATTTGAAAAAATTGTACTTATAGATTTTTAAACTTTCTTTATGTGCATATTTTTAGTTTTTATTTTTTTGTCATTGATTAGTTGAAAAAAAAAATCCAAAAATTGTTAATTGTCTGTTAACTTCAGGATTATAATTATAATCTAATATTTATGTTAATTAATTTTATTATAATTCAAATAAAAACAAATATATTAAACTTAAATTCTTTTTGAGATTATTTATTAAGTATAAAATTTTTAATTTGTGAATTTAAATTTAGGCGGGAAAAAGTAGAGTGGTGGGGATAACAATAAGGTGAGAGATGGTGGCGCGTCAGTTGGAGTCAATTGTCGCTAAAATATTGTGACCTGAGACGCGATCGTTTTTTATTTCTGTTTCGTAGATTTAATGAATAAAAATAATTAATAATTAGTAAAAAGTATACGAGTGAATAGTGAAAAATAAATGAATTAATAGTGAGTGATAAATATTAATAATAAAATCTAGTTGGAGTTGATATGAGGTAAATAATAAATTTATTTAGACATGAAAATAGCAGGTCCGATAATTTTTTTTTTTTTTGTTATAAGTAAATTATATATGATTAAAATAGAAAAAAATTCCCAAAAATATTTATTCAAATGTTGCTTTAATATTTAATGTGTTTATTCTAAAATAAAAATTTTTAGTTGTCTGCTGTTTTCATTGTCATAAAAATGGCGGCTAGTTGGATTTAAATTTGATGTTAATTTTTTTTTCCGAGAATTGATTTGATGGATTTAAATATAATAATTTAGTGAGACAGTTAAAATATTCGCAGTTTAGTAATGAATTATATTTATATCAGTTCTATATTTTTATGAGTTGTATTTGTTTTAATGAGTTGATGATATTTTAATTGTTCTTTCGTATCGTTATTGAATAATACGAATATATCAGACATTTTAAATAATGGTAATAAGTGAACAAGTGATGTGATTTTTATGGTGCATTGTGATGTTGAAAAAAAAGTGAAGCTATTGTTTCCAGCGATCTTGAAAATTTTAAATTTATTTTGAATCAAGAATCTAACAAATTTCCATGGGGCGCTGCTATCGGTAAGTCAAATTTCACTCTTATCAAATGATTGTATTTACCGATTGGTATTTTGTGAAATATTCGATCGTCGATAAATTGATATTCTTTAGATTTTAATTTTAAAAAATGTCTCTGATAGCCACTTTAACCGTAAGTTTCAACTTCAAGCTACTGCCATATTCTGAAGCCAACTTAAAAGAAAATGTTGGAGAGTAAACAGTTACGGTTAAGTTTACACAGTAAATTGTCTGTAACTTGACTTCAATTTGACTACAAGTGTTACTGTCAGACAATGACATTAAGTTGATTGAAAGTTTCACTTCAAATTGACGGCAAGTTCTTCTGTCAAATTACATTCAGATGACGGCAGTAAATTTGCATCAACTTGCACGCAAGTATTTTCCCGTCACGGTTTACTAGAAACTTGTCGTTAGGGGGGCATCTATTAATTACGTGAGCTATTTTTCGATCAGTTTAGACTCCCCCCCACCCTTAGGTGAGATTGACGCTAATAATATTTCAAACTGAATTTATTTTTACTATTCGGGAAAATAATAAACCGTTCAGGTAGGGGAGGAGAGGGGGCAAAAGGAGGTAGGGCAGGCAAAACGGGGTTCCCTCAAAAATTTTATAAAAAAAACAATTTTTTTCTTTTCGTCTAATTACTATAGATCCGATATATTTGCGCATTTTTACCCCACGCATGACGCCTGGAGCAAAATGAACCAGCTGAAAATTATGAAAAAATGATCCTTTCAAATTTCTACGTCAAATTAAAAAAAATTTAATATATTTCCGCATTTTTAGCTTTACCCATAACACATGGGGCAAAGTGAACCAGCTGAAAATTATGAAAAAATTTAATTTAATGAAATTTAATCAACTTTCAAAAATTTTTTTTTTTCAACTTTTTTTAATGGTACCCCATTTTGCCTGCCACAAGCAAAAATTTTATTTCTTAACGGCAGTTAAATATTTTGTCTATTTACCTTGAATATCATTAAAAACTAAAAGATTTAGCGTATTTTAGTCCTCAAAAACTTAGTATTTCTTTAGGTACCCTCCCCCCCCTTCCCTATACTATAGTTATTTTATTTAAATTATGTAAAATTCAAAGCAAAAAAAACACTTTCTTAAAATTTTCACTCTATCCATGGAGACTCGTGTACTTCGATTGAAATAATTTATCATTAATAACCATGAGACTTATGTTTTATATAATAATATTAATAAATAACAATTAATAGCCATGAGATTTATTTTAGCGGCCAAAATAAACACAGTAACTTTTTTTTAATATCTGTAATATTTTATATTTTTTGAAGTTGAGGTGAGATTTTCGATTATCCCCCCCTCGGTTTAAATGAGATTTGCTGAGATTTCATTGGACCCCCCCCCCCATTCTGAGCTCACGTAATTAATGGATGTCCTCTAACGTTAGTCGCAAAAGTTTCACTGCAGAACTTTTTGAGCAATTATATTTAGAGTGTGGCTATCAGGGTAATAGCACAGTTAGCTTTTGCAAAAGTTTATTTACAAAAGTTTCCTTGAATTTTGCTTCAAATATCCGTCAACTTCGGACTTTTCCGTTTTTGACGATAATTTGTTAGCAACTTGCTAATCAATTGGACGTAAATTTACTGCCTGAATTAGAATGCAAATTCACCTCAAAAGTTCATTAGAAAATAGTTGTCGTCAATTTTCGATAGTTATCGGAGAAGTTTTGGTTCCAAGACGGTCTTGTTGATGGTCTTAAAACCCTTAATACCCTGTTCAAATGCAAAATGACCGTTATAAAATTTTCGGTCACGAATTAACGCTTGCTCATAAATATATCAGTCAAAACTGGGCTAGATGAGATTATAAATATGTGTATCAAACTTGAAATTGTAATTATAAGTGAGATTACAATTTTTAATTAATTAATTAAACGTGTTTCTGGGTACAATCCACAAAATATAATATAATATGATAAATTGATTTATAAGATTCTAGACAATAAGTATAGATAAATTTATTCGATCTGTACTTAAATTTGAAATCTTTAATTCAATTTAAATGCTAATCTCTTGACATGCCGATTGTTGGTGGTTATGATTGATATAATGTTTTGTCGCCGCCTCAATACTAGCAAAAATTGGGATTTAAATAATTTAGGTGTACAACAGTTATAAACGCGTCTGTAAGATGTTACTATAATAATGGCAGTTCGTCATTTTATAAATGGTCCGCTGACGGTTGTGACCAAGACGTGACGAATAAAACTGCCTTGACCGGTCACATTTGCATCACTAAATTTGATGGATTAAACAAAGAATTATTTAGCCAGTAATTATTCAGATATTATTTGTAATATTAAAATTTATTTTTCATTTAAAAATCAGTGATAAATAAATTTATTAAAATATATTAGAGTTGATGTCGATACAACTCTAGTATAACGTGTAACTCATGATTTTATTTTTTTATTCTGAATCAGATGTATTTTTAAAAATCTAAACTCAATGTTTAGAATACATAAAAAAGAAAAAAACATTTTTTATTCACAATTTAAAGTATTTATGTAAAAGGGTTGAGTATATGGACAAATCATAGATGTAATGAAAATTTAAATCGAGTTCTATATGCTGATAATCGCTACTGTAAATTGAATAATACTTCAGAAGTTGTGTTCACAGTTAATAGATGTTATTAAAGATTCGAAGAATTCATTACGATAAAATATAAATTAACTTAATTATGATAATTAATTTTTTCATAAAAGTACTAAAATTGATCAATAGTAAAATTTATAAATTTTGTTATTCAAAAATATCCGTGTAAAAAAAACATTAATGTTCAAACTTCAAATAGAGTTTCTTTATAAAAAAATATGTACCTAAAAATTGGAATGTTTTTCGCTTAACGAAAATAAAAAAAAAAGAAATGAAAAGTAAAAAATCTACTGAATCTAGATTTCTGAAATGTTTTGCAAGTCAGCCGAAAATTACAGGCCATCACTCAACTACTTCTTAAGTCGGCTTTAGAGTCAAATTACATAAATTATTTTCATTTTCGTTGGGTGAAAAACGTTCCAATGTTCATCAGGTACATAAAGAAATAATACATTTTCTTCTTTGTAATTCTTCACTTCTTAAAATATTGCAATTAAAAGTGAAAGAAAATTAAGGCTTTCAATGAGTATTCAGGTAGAAATTGAAGGTGCCTCAAGAGGGAAGGCAACTATGCTTTATAGTCTATTCATTTACGTGTTTAATGTATGGTAATGTACATAAAGATGTATATGATTCATCACCATTGTCATCTCCATGGCACTAGCTTGTAAACCTAGTAGATTTAAATGTACTTGGGAAAATTTTAAGAACAATTTTATTTTAAAATCCAGTGCAATAAATTTTAACGATGACGTAAAAGACGACACTTTATTTCTTAATTGTAGTTTCTAGGTCTTGGTTATAAGTTATCTTCGAAACTTTACGCACTTTCGTACCAATTATGTTTACTTATAAAATTTCTTTTGTCATTAGCAAAAATAATGAAAATAATAATAAAACCAATCCATTCCTAAACTCTGAGAACAATGAGTAGCATATTATAATATTTTTCTTTCTGTAACGTCTTGCCGTATAAAACCAAAACTTATTACAAAATTTCGTAGATTTATTTTGAAATTTCAAGCATAGTCAATTTGAATTTTAAAATTATTATCTTGGAAAAGAAAATAAAACAAAAAATTATTAATTTTCAGAAACATTTATTTATTAATTGTTTCAAATTTCGAAGCATTCTAATTTTATAGTTCTAATATTTTCATTAGGATGATTCCAGAAAAAAATTCTTTTTTTTTTTTTGCTCTGGCTCTCTGAAACGTTAGTGGTTGCCGAGAAAAAAATCTCCCCAAAAGACGGGCTCTCTAGCTCAACTTTAAGATGTCGCTATTTTAATTTTAATGTCGCATCTAATAATTAACATTAAAAAAAAATTTTTTTTTTTCATTAAAAAGTTAATCACTCTTTAGCTGCTGAATATTTCTAAAATTTATGCACAAGTCTTTAAGCTGATTCTTCAAACTTTCTAAAACTCTATGAAAAGTCATAATTATTATTATAAAAATGCCCATTGAAGCTAATGATAATAACAATGTTTTTTTTTTTTAATAAAAAAAAAACGATACTTTTCAGATACCTTCCATTGTCGTTTTTATTATAAAATAATCATGACTTATTATAGGGTTTTGGAAAACTTGAGGAATTAGCTTGAAAGATCTATGCATAAATTTCAAAAATATTCATAAGATTACGAGTAATTGAACTTTTAATGACAAAGTAAATGTATAAATGTTAATTAGATGTGAAATTAAAATTAAGATATAGCGACTTCTTAGAGTTGAGTTTGAGAGCCCGTCTTTTCGAAATATTTTTTTTCGGCAACCACTAACGTTTCAGGGGGTAAGATAAAAAAAACAAAATCAAATATTTCTTTTAACCACCCTGATTTTCATACATTAATAAAATAAATATATTTGGAAGCAGATATATCAATAATACTTAAAATAAGTTGACTTTGTTAGAAATACTGTTGACATAAAAAATATTTTCCTTCGAGATTGATTTATATATCTTTCGGCAAACGTTTACCTTAAGCAAAGAGCTCATTACAAATTTTTTCAACACATGGACACCACATAAGGGCATAAAGTTCTTTGAAGATCGTGGATGTCAGTTGGTGAGCTTAAACTATAACGACTGCCATCTATTTTACAAAATCGACTTCTATATACCTAACAGTCGGCATTTTTTGGGCTCTACAGGGGGTGAACTTTGATCAGACCGATGTCAATCTGCTGACGGGATATAGAGCGAAAGTATAAATGTATTTTAGCTTCTGATGATTTTTTATACTTTTCAAAAAATGAAACCATGTTGATTTTTCTAATGTCTACTTCTTAGTATATAAAAATCATGAGTTACATATTTATTTACTCTTATATTAATAGCCTATCATTTTTATTCTTATTTATTTTTACTTGGAATTATAATGTCGATGAACTTTTAGTATGTATGTAATAAATCTTGGTTTCGAACCTTTTTTTTTATTTTTTAAAAAATAATAGCGTTCGTAAACAAATTTCAACGCGATTGGAACTTTGAAATAAATTTAGTCAGGTGAGATTTTTACGAGATTTTCCATGATCTTCATTCGTTATGGGTCATTTACGATGCGGGAGGCCTGCGTTTCTGTCTCGAATAGTTTGATATAAATTTTGAATTAGCCTCAGACAATAAAATTACGAGAGGTTGTGTAGTTTACGGTAAAAAAAAAAAAATAAAGAAAAATCTTTGAATTACTGACCCATACATGGAAAACTTTGACATTAATATTATATATAGTTTTTTTTCTTTTTAGTTTTTATTTTATAAATTTAGACATAATTTACATGAGGATATACATCTATTATCCTGAGTAAAAATTTTAATATTCATATAAACTTTAAGGAAAACTAGGGCAAGGGTGGCCTACTTTTTAAACCCCTAAAATTTTTTAAATTTTTCTTTAGTTTTAAGTTCATTATCTAAAGCAATTTTCTACATTTTCTAAATTTTTATATTTATTTTTGCTTATCCACCGTATAATAAGTAATTATCAGTTTGAAATAATTAGCAGATAATTAATTTGTTATTGAGAGGTAGAATACATATTTATTGGAAAAACAGATTTATTTCTTTAAATTTAATCTTCTATCAATTGATAAAATAATATATTCGAACAATTACATTAAAGATATGATTTTATTGAGGAAAGGGCTGGAGAAAAATAAGGAAACAAAATAATTCTGCTGTTCATTGAGCTTAATATACGCTAATTTAATATCAGCTTACATTGAAAGACTATATGATAAAAAAAAATTCTATAATTAGTTTTGGGAGAATAATTTCTCAGCCTCTGTTTTAATTGAAAATTATTGTAAAGGGAAAAAATTTGAAATCGATGTAATAGTTGACTGAAATTTTACTTTTAGATATAAACCCCATAAAATCTATATTTGCTCATCTTTCCAAAAATTATTAGAAATAACTTCAAATAATTATTTTAAGAGTGAAATTTTAAAATAGAATAATTTTTAAGATCAATAGCCATATAACTTCTTCGGTTTTTAGAATTCTCATTTGCTCGGTCATTTTATCTGCACAGAAAAAAAGTGTTTCTTGGCTCAATAAAATTTTTTCTCCAAGAAAATTTTTGTTTTCAATTCATAATGCAAAAAATTTGTTAAGACAGTTAAAATTTTTTTTGAGTTGAGTAAAAATTTTTTGCGCCAAGAAATCCTTTTTTTCTGTGTGGTCTTTTTAATTTCGAAACTTATCAATTGTAAATGTCAAAAAACTTATTTTTGAAATCGAATGACATGAAGGTTGACAGTTAAGTTTATCTTCTGATTGCCTTGCGTCGGTCATTCCTAAATTTTAACAGTAAAATTTAAATTTATTGAGATTATTTATTTGATGCTCAATTGCACAGAGAGTTAGCAAATTAATTGAATTTAATATGAATCTAATGATAATAGAAAACAAAAATTTAGATGATGGTAGTAGTGATGATGATGGTGATGATGATTTAGACACTTGTCCAGTTAAGAAAATTGTATGTCCATTTGACGTAGGATCAACTACGCTGTTGGAGTCAAGATGAATAAACGAGGCCGTTGAAAGATAAAACCACACAATACACCACAGGTCTCGTAGCTCCCTTGCCTTTCTCGGAAATCTTCAGTTGCGATGTCAAAAAATTTTTACTTGTCAAAAATTTAACTATTGTCATATTGTAATCGTGTATATATTTCCACATACAAGCGGAACGAACAACAATTTTTATTTTTATAACTCGAGAAAAAATATTAACTAAGTATTTTAAAATAAACAAACAACGTTAAAATTTTTTCTTCAATATTTTAAAAAAAACTTGTCTCTATTTCATTCAAATAACAAAAAAAAATAAACATGTTATCAACTATATTCATTGAAAAAATTAAAAAGGCAATTTTAAGTAAAATATACCTTATGGGAAGCTACGTCATCTTTAGCATCGTTATAAGTATTCGAAAAATTGTTCGAAAATTTATTAGAGTTGCCCAAAATTTCTGGTATATCTATATATACACATAATAGTATCCATACATATTTTTTAATCGCAATATTTTATCATACGCAAGATGAAATCCGTGACGAGCGTAACAGATTCGTTAGTTTAATATCAAAAGGCTTTACGACCGTACCTGGAACTACTTGGGTCTCTCGCGGTTCGCCAACAAGCAATTATATCCACTTTAATTTTTCCGTCGACTTGACGTGGGACAGAAGAACTGTTTGATCAGTCCGACCTTGCTTGGTCGTTCCTCGAGGTCTTCGATCTTCTTCTATTCTATTTTATTTATATATACACATATATACGAAAGATAAAGCTATATGCCAAACCAAAACTGAATAAATGTCGGTCAATTCTCGGAGCTTGATACACAAATCACTATCTTTTCGGCATTCGAGTTTTTGTTTTTATTTTTTTTTTTCATAATATTATTTTCGATGATGTATACATATACAGATATTCTAATCACTTTTTCTTCAGGAGTCCTTTCTTCACTAACTAATCCGTTAGATCACACAAGCGCCACTTTTGTAACAAATTAGCTTAGATCTATCTAATTAAAATAAAAGCCAATAAGATTTCTTGCTTTTTTTTCTGCAGACTCGAAATTAGATTCTAGCGTTTTAAATTAATTAAAAATATACTTTATATATTCTTATGAGTTTAGATAATTACTATGAACAAGATTATCTAATTGTTGGAGAGAAAATATTTCGAATTTTTTTTTTTTTTCAAGAAAATTAGAAAAAAATATAAATAAGATTAATCTTATTAGATGCGGTATTTTTTAAGCGTTTTGGGTTGCATTTTTTTCCTAGACAAGTATGGATGTGGGATTAAGAAGTCACGGTGTAAGATATTCTGGGTGAGATGGATTTGCAGTGGTTTTTCCAACTGAATAATTTCTTCTGGCGTGTCTAGTAATCTGTTGGATAGTCAGTGTGAGGAAGAATAATAGAACAACCACGTAGAGGGTAGAAGATGCTTCGAAAACTTGACTTCGTAAAGAATACACTTGAAAAACAAGATGCTTTTTATAATATTTCTATAAATTTTGACATAATCCGTAACATTTTTTAAAAATGATCTTTATTAATGATGAGATCTCTTCTTCATTTTTTTTTCTCATAATTCAGACTGTCTTTTGTTAAGTAAATCTTTTGTAAGGATTGCAAATATTTTTCTAAAAGAAATTGAATAACTATTGAGTTGTCTCTATTCAAAATTCAATAATATGAAGAAATGTTTTTTTTTTTTTTTTTTTTTTTTTTTTTTTTTTTTTTTTAATCACAGGACTTCTTAAAAATTATTAATAATATTTCTAAAATGTTTAAAATTAAACTGTAAAAAAACGGTAGTAAATTCGGAGTGATAACGGATTTTATTTAAATCCGAATTCACTGCGTCACTCAGAGTTTAAAAAAAAAAATCACTCTGCATACGGAGTAAATCAGGAATTTGTCTTTTCAGCGGAGTGATTTCGGAGTGGTGTTGATATTTTTTTAATTCGTATTCATTCCGATTCGGAGTTTTAATATAAAAATAAACTCCCCTGCGAGGGGATTAAATAAATAAACACTTATCTGCTCCGGATTTAATCTGCGTTCACTCTGCAAATTTTTCACAGAGTGTATTTAATATTTAAATAATTATTTATTTGAAATAACTTTCGATTTTCACTTATAAAGTCGATAGATAATGCTGTGTATGTATTTTGAAAATATTTAAGAAACTTAAAAGTAATTTAAAGTTATAATCCTTCTACCTGCTGCAAAAATACCTGGAAACAAAGAGTTAAATCTTGCAAAATATACGCAGTTAAAGAGTTTAAGTCATAAATCCAATAGAAAATATACAGTTTAAAGTTTGAAAGTCAATGGAAAAATATGTACCCAAAGGATTTAAACTGATTGGATTAGGATTCTTTTCATTTAAATTTATGTATGACTATAGCATTTACTCATTTTGAAGAACGACATTTTAAAAGTAAATCTTATTTAACGAGTACCTAGTATGAAACTTAAAATTTTCCAAATGAAAAGAATTTTACCAATAATGTCCGGTCTGACTTTCAAAAAATTATTTTAAGTCAGTCGTAAATTACCTTCGCTAATCTTACTTTTGTTTGCATTTCATAATAGATAGAAGTACTCCGAGGAAAAAGTATAGGAACGTATTCTATTTGTGGTTATAACAAAGATCATTTCATTACTGCTATAGGGATGATTACACGATCAAGATATACTCTAATACGTATGGGTAAAAGTTCTCATTATTATGGGAACAGTTATTCTGAACGTAGTATTGCTATTAAATTATAGAAATATCAACACACACGAACAAGAAAAATGGTTATTTTTTTCATTTTCATAAAATTATTTTTGAATGTTGCCATAGAGAACTTCACGTTAACATAGAAATTATTGTTATACTCAATTAGTAAAAATACCTATACGTCAGCATAGGAAAAATTTCTATAACAAATATCCATAAAATATAGAAATTTTCCCATCTTTACATATGGAATTTTCCATGTTGACATGCAAATTTTTACTATGTCATATATCTCAAGTTCCTCTGTGTGAATATGGGATAAATAGCCATTTTTTTCACTAGGCAGAAATGGTTCCAGCGTACATATAAAGATATAACTTATATTTTGTGGAAAAATTTCGTTTAATGTATAAGCGAATTTTTTCATAAATATTGAAGAAAATGTTTTTGTAATATCATGAAAAGTGCTCTTGTAGTATTATGGAAATTTTTTTTCTACATATTGATATTGAATTGTGTGATATAGTATGGGAGTTTTTGCTATTTTGAGAACAAAAATTATTTACTTCGAAATTCAGGGGTATACTTTATTTTACTCGACTCCTTTTCTATAAAAATTTATGATCAGATTGCATATATACAAGCAAGTTTAATTTTGAAAACCATATGATTATATATGCTCCCTATGTGTTTGATATTGTGTGTACAAATAAAAAAATCCATCAACACCAGGGTATATTATTTGTATCAAAAATATACTTTTTTTTAAAGATTAAACCACTTCATGTATAGTCGTGCGGTATGACACGGTGTCCTTTTTTTAGAGCGTACGATTACACAAAAGTCAGGTTGCGTAATGGATCTATGTTACAATAAGACGGCATTCTTTGATTTTGAGATTCTCACGGCACCATGAACATACTAGCACCCCCGTTGCCTTTTTATTTCTCCCCAAGACGCAACAGGTCGCACTGTGACGACCAAACCGTCCATTTATTTCATTTCTTTTGAGCTTACAGTGAGTTTCCTAACATAAGAGTCTTTCTTTTGGGTTTTTCGTTGTTGTGTATCGCATTTATCTCGTCTCAAATAATGATTTCTCGCTTTTAATATAAAAAATAATAAATTCTAATCCTTGTACATCACGCAAATTTATTACTCTTCAAGTCTTGTGTTGATAATGATCTCAGTTTTCCAGCTCGAAGATTCAATAAAGCTTGTAATACTGCATGAACAAAAGGATAATAAAAAAAAACCCAAGCATTATGCTATTTTTGTACCCGAAAATTTATAAATCAATCATTTATATTTTTCAAATTACTTTCCTATTTTTTTAACTTCTCGTGCTAAGAAAATTGGAAAGTTTCAAAAACAAGGGAAGTTTCATACATCAATTTGCTGCTTTAATTCGAAGTTCACGTAACTCTTTATTTTGATCATTTTTATTAATTTTTGTCCGAAAACTTATTGATAATTTTCAATTTCTCGAATCGTCGGAGGATAATACAAAACGTCACTTTTTTCGAGCTCGAAGGGCTTAAAAATACTAATGTATATAAAAAGGTATTGTCGAGCTTAAATAGCTCGACAGTAATCAGCAGGGTCAACCGCCTTTCAGACTTTTTTTTTTATATTTATCATTACATACATATACATAGTTGATATTTACTTCTATACAAAAATTGAAAACCAATTTTATTGTAAGAAAAAAAAGTCGAGATGTAAGATAATTAATAATGATTAATAGATTGATTTATCGAGGCTAAAAACTGACCTAGAGATTGTTCCTAATGCACAATTATTTCAGACTATTGTCTACGATTATAACGGTTAATGTTTGCTGTTTCCAAAAAACTATCTATAATTAATGATTTTTTGGAGAAAAGTTGTTCGCGTGCCTCTTGTTATTTATTTATTTATTTTCTTTTTTTTTATAAATAAGTCTAGTTATATAGACTAAAAAAAAGACAATAGGTTTAAATTTCCAGTCGTTTTATTTTTTCAATTTTTTTGCTTGTTTTCTGACCATATAAATTTTTGATTAATGAATTCAAAACTGTAAGTATTCGTATGCCGGCACTTGGTTTGTTTAAGAATGGTTCCGGGCTGCCTACATAAATGGTGCGAGGATACCATAATTTTTTTCCTGGTCATCATGATCGATTGCTATTTATAATAGGCTAGTGATCGAAGACTCATTCTGATGTTTTTTCGTTTTTTCTTTCGTCTTTCATCTCGATGAATGTAAAAAAATCAGACATCAACATTTCAACACATAATGCTTTTATAACTTATTGTTTACATTAAAGATTTTATCTTAAATCGATTACAAATAATTCTGCATAAGATTTATTTATTTATATTATGGCTTTAAGAAAATATCAAAATTCATTGAAGTATTCTGGTTTTAAAAAACGACTATAAATATCTGTTCATCTCAAATCGTCTCAAATTTAATCTCAATTCTCTTAATACATTTAATAATCCTACTCAACCAGGCCATATTCTACCTAATCTTTTATTATTATAGACTTTGCCGTGTGAAAACTGCGCAAAGATCTTCGCTCCATTAGCCCTTAAGAAGTGCTCTTATTGTTAAAAACTATTGTCAGGAGATGCGTCGTCGTCTTCGCATCTTTACCTCAGTCTTTTTTATATATTTTTTTTATATTCTTACTTAGTCATCCTTCTCAGTTATTTGTTGGTGTTCTTGATGATGATCCAAAAGATTTAACTCAAAACGAATCTTGATGCAGAAATACTAAATATTGCCCTTAGTCATGTATCTTCAGTGACGATATTAAAATTAATTGGTTGAAAAAATTATATTTTTCCAACTACCTACCAACTATTTCATAAAAATATTAAAAACTATTTTCGTTAGACGCATGTAATTTTTAATATTATGAATATAAGTAAATAAATTATAAAAACTCGAGGAGTTTTAAATAGAATCAGAAAAGCATAAAAAAATACTAATAACTTTTTATTTATAATTCACATATGAATTTACATTCAATTTAACAGCCTTAAGTGTATATATAGGTAGCAAATTAAAAAATTATATAGATATTTTATCGAGTTAATATATTTTAAAAATTCGTATAAAAACCTTTAAAAATCAACTTATTCTTTCTCCATTTACTCGGTTGATATATCCAACAGACTATAAAACTTTCTGAGTTATGGCCAACTTGGGTACCGTATGGGTTTTTTTTATATTTTTTTGTATAAAGAAAATAGCCACTGGTGGCAGCTTCAGCCGCAATGAATTATATTTATATGCTCGTTCAGTGTTCCTTCAAAGAAAAGCCGAAAAAATATATAAGTTACTAATTCAACACTACATATATATATATATATACATATATATGTTCTAAACTATTGTAATGAAAAAATTCCAAAACTATTCTCATGTACGTAATTTATAGTAAATCAAACAATAATTTATAAACAAAACGGTAATACAGGGATACTTTTGGATTATTAAATTGGAAAACGATCCATAAAATAATCCTTCTGCAAACATCTTATTTCTTAGAAAATACACAGCACACCTGACAAGTTTTATCTGGAAAACAGGTAATCGATTTTGGGAACAGGTCGATTTAATGTCTCTTCTACCCACGTTGTGTCGTAGTAATATTGTTGTATATATATGTATAGGAGTATAGAAAGAAAAAAAAATGAGAGGACTCCCTGACCTGAGTTGGCCCGCGATTTGCATCGCTCCAGCGCCTCTGAATGTCTTCTGACAATAAGTCTCGTGGCCTCTAGAGAAATATATATTATATACTAGCAGGATATTCCATGCATCAAATTTCTAACAGTTTTACTACTACTGTCATAGTAGAGTAATAGATTTTCGCCATTATAACGTTTTTTCTTTTGAACTTCGCACCAATTAGTTACACTCTGCAGGTTGCGTATGGCACACAGTCGTCGAAAACTATTTCATCCATTAGATCATTTGTTTCACCTCTTTGTTATTTTTTCAGTTTCGAAATCACGTACATCTTTTTACGTTCTGAAAAAGTCTGTACCTATTTTACCATCTTTCATCACGGAGATTGTCGTTTACGATAAAAATACCGCAGAACAGTTGCCGGTATCGATTCTTTACAGCAAATCGAACATGTTCTTTTGTGCTACGGTCAGATTTTCGGAGATAAGTAATTAGTGTCCATTAATTTTCTTTTTTTTTTCTGTCTCTAGATTAATAGAAAAAAAATATTATCGTTTACAATTAAAAAATTATGTTCAAATTTTCATACATTCGTTCGTTGTTTTCTTCTTAACACAATTGTGTAACTCAGAACAATACTGTTAATTCAATTATTTTATTTAAATAATTTTTATGAAACTTATGTCGTTTGTCAAGTATCTAAAATAAATTTTTCTTTTACTTCAAAAGAAATAGTTTTTGTTAAAAAGAAAGTATTTGAAAGATATATCTTCAAAAAAATTTATGAATAGAACTTTTAAAAATCTAACTTATCCTATAAAGTTAAATTTATTATTGTGGTTGAAAATATTTGAAATCAAAAATATATTTGTAAAAAATAGTAAATAAATTTCAAAAAAAGTTTATTGAATCATTTTGAATTTGAAAAGAATGAGATCTATTGTTTTGTTTTTTTTCTTTTTTTTTTTATTTGTGTATGTATAAATTTATCATGTTTCATTATTAAAAATGTACTAACATGATTATTGAAAAGAGGATGGGTGTATTATTTACGGGGGTAGCAAATTACCCCTCACTGAGTAGCTAAGCAGCTTATTATCCAACAATACATTTAAAGGACACGGTAGCTGAAAAAGGCAAAAGGATTGGATTGGGCGTGTTTTTCACCCTCAACTGCGGATAAAAGACAGCAGAGAGTAGTCGGCTCGACACTGTCACAAGATTTACAACACTACTAAACTACTAAATGTGTGTAAACCTAACGGAACGAAACATCTGAAACACATGTATCTCAGCAGTACATTCAGATCACTAACAGATGGATACTGGGTCCACTGGTTCTTGGGCTACAGCCAGTATTTTTCATATATGTAAGTGTATACGTATATACACATATTTATACTGAGTTTAGTTTATTGTTCATTCGATTGACCAGCAAACAAGCTAAACTAAAAATAATACATGAGTCCGAAGAGACACAGAACAATCGCTCATGTGGATTTTAGAACTTTTTTCTCTGCTGTATTATATACAGAGTACAAAAAAATGATGGATGGAATTTTTTTTTCCATGGAATTAAGCACGCGATGCCTTTCTCAATATTTTCTTGCATATACTATGATATTGTATCTTTAAAGAATAGAGTAGATAAAATTGTTTGAAATTATTATTATATTTCATTGTATAAATTTTTTTTAAGTATTTGTTATTTTAAAAATAACCATTTGTTAGCTATATATTCTAGATTTTTCTTAAGCAAGTATGTGATAATTATAATAGAGCATGTGTGTATGAGTTTGCAATCAGTAAAAAAGATAAACATGGACATAATCACGTTAAACATTTAAATGTGATAAAGTTCGAACAAGCTGCTGAACAAACAATCTTTCCTTTCGAATCGTATAAAAATACGTAGAATTTAGTTTTTAGCTGGAAAAATAATTTATTTTTAAAAAGAAAACATTTAAAAGCTTTTGAATGTCCGGTTACGCTCAATAATTTTGGTCATTTATAGCCTCGTAATTCTGAAAATGACACCCGATTGTTACATATGTCCTGAAAAAGCGGAACAGTTTTTTTTTACAAATAAAAAAAAAGCGTGTGAAAAAAAAAAACGTAAAAGTCAGTAAGCAGTAGCTTGTGATGTGGACTATTTTTTATTTGCTGGTGGTTCGGCATTTGTAAGAGGAGTCAAAGTAATAATAGTAATAATAGACGGACATTTAACATCGGTAGCAAAAGCGTGTCATCACTTCTGTGTGTACCAATGATCATTTTACAGCCACTGTATAAACGAGTCACTTTGTAAAGTTGCGTCGGTTTTGGTTTGACTTTAAGATTGCACATCAGGGCCCACTGTTATTGTAATACCACTCTCTCATCTTTTCGTAGAGTCAACGGGCCTACTACTGTTCTGTTAATTTATGGCATTTTGGACATTGCTCTCTACACCTACACTATGCTGCTATAACTAGAAACCAAAGGACACTTGTGTCCGGTCTGGTTGAGGACATTGGGCTTTGATTTACAATGCGGACTTCCGAGTTCGGTGTGATTGATGCTTAGAAAAATAAAACATTTATTTTATTTTATTATTTTTATATTTCTGTTTCAAAAGTTTACAACTTTTTTTTAACTTCCCGCTAAGAAAATCGACGATTTTCAAAAATTTCGGGAAGTTATTGTTTTCACCCCGATTTTCGAAAATCGAGTTTTCATCAGATGTCGACGTTTTGAGGTCCTAGGAAGCTATTCTGACTATTTTCAGAATGATGTCCGAGTGTATGTATGTGTGTGTGTGTGTGTGTGTGTGTGTGTGTGTGTGTGTGTGTGTGTGTATGTAAACTCTTTGTAACTTTTGAACTAATGAATCGATTTGGATGGTTGAGGTGGCAATCGAAAGAGCTTGTTGGCCTTCAACTTTCCTGAAAATTTCAGATTATTTGATCGAATAGACTCGAAAATATTGGCGAATTACGAAAAAAAAAAATTTTTTTTTTAGTTTTTTATTGATTTCTCAAAAACGACTTATACGATCGACTTCCAAATCTAATCAGCTCTAGTACTCAATAAAACGCGTCGATTGCCACCTCAAACATCAAAATCGGATAATTCGTTCGAGAGTTATCGCGGGAGAAAGAAATGGTGAAAAACGGTTTTTTCTAAATATTTTCGAAACGACTGACGCGATCGATTTCAAATTTTAATCAGCTCTAGAACTCAATAAAACGCGCCGATTGCCACGTCAACTATCAAAATCGATTGATTAGTTCAAAAGATATCGGCGTTGAAAAGTTAAAAAAATAACATTTTATGTTATTTTTTCCGGATAAATCAGAATATAACGTACTAAAATGTGCCTGATATCATACCAACTCATCTTTTTTATGGTTTCTTTCGATCATATAATGTCATCGGACTTGGTTTTCAGTTTAAATCATATTATCAACAAAAAAATCGATAAAACGTAGTTTTTAATATTTTTATCGGATATTTCATATTTTATTGTTTCTTACATGAGTCAAAATTTATTTAAATCTTGATTTTGATCCCCGACATTGATTTCTGCCTCAATACACTTATTTTACTGAACAAAAACAGGAACTAAATTTTAAAAACCGCTTCATTGATGATTTTCGATTCTTAAATTTTCAAACTTCAGCATAACAGGTAACTTGTTAGAGCTTGAAAAGATCATAAAAAAACAATTGCATGTGATAGCATTTTCGAGCTCGAAGAGCTCGAAAATATATCTACACTAATGTATTCGAGCTCTTTGAGGTCGAAAACAGCGGGAAGTTTTGGGGCTGGCCCGCAGGGTCAACCGACAGACCGATTTTTTTTCTTAATTTTTTACATTAATTTTTGATGTTTTGTACTTTTTTAGTAAATTTCATAAAAATCTGGATATTGTATTTGTCCTCATAGTAAATTTTTCATAGAATTTTGGCATCACCTATCATAATTTGTCATGTAGGTTCGAAAACTAACATTGACTCAAAAGTTTATACACAAGAAAAAAAAATTCTCGACGAAGTAAATGTTCTTGATTCAAGAAATTTTTTTTGAAAACCTCAATTTTTTCGGAAAAAGTAAAAATCTTCGGCCGAATACAAATAATCTTGGTTCACAAAAATCTTGACTTGGTTGTTGAAAACGTTTGTCTTCAAAAACGTTTTCTAGATTCAATTTTTTCTGCATTACATGGAATATAATGCGCCTTGTGGCGACGATAACGTTTTCAATTCTTAATAAATTTGAATAAAACATGGCGTAACTATTTATTCATTAAAAATCAAGCGCAAGTTCGAAGATGATCTCAGTCGGTTGATTGATTCAAAAGTAGCAGATTTTTGAAATTTTTCGAAATTAAAAAAAAAATTATCTGCTGTCTATCTGTCTTCAAATAACTTCTGAACAAAAAATGATAGATCGTTTCTGTCGAATGTATCTTTAAGTTCATGCGATTAGCTTCAAATTTCTGTACTCAACTTTCAATTTCGATCATTTTTTCAAATAGTTTGATGGATTAGAAAATTTAAAAAAATATGGAAATGATTGTTTTTCGCGGCTTTTACTTTTAACATGTTTTGAATGCTACGTTACAACTAAATTTCATTACTAGTGTAATCCTTCGATTGTTATAACGATGTAAAAGCAATTACATGATTTATAAAGAAAATATTGAGCCCTGTCGACACGATAGTGCCCACAATTTTGTAGGGATCTAAATAAAACTTGGCAGACATGTTCTTTGGTTCGATAGCTTGATTAAGTTAAAAAAATGATCCAAATCGGTCAGTTAGTTTAGCAGCTATAGGTATTTGAAATTTTCCAACTTTACATGGAGAAATTATTCTTGTTTGAAATACTATTCTGTCATAGTAAAGCCGGACCATGTTAGCCACTTGACGGAAATTGAAATAAATATATTGCAGAAATTACTATAGCCATATATAGGAAAATTTCGAATGGTTATGTTGTCAATATTTATTTGAGATTTGTCTATCAATTAAGTTTTCTACTCAAGAAAATATGTTTCAAGAAAAGTAATTATTATTTCCAGTGTTTGAAAAAGTTTACATTATGCAGATAAAAAAAAAAGTTAATGTATGGAACGTACTTGATTATTTTTAATGCAATAGAAAAATTTTTTGATCAAAAAAGTTTGACCTGATGCACACAAATAACTCACGATACAGATCGAAAGTTAAATATTTTATTTTAAATAATAATAATAATCATTTTAAACAGCTCTAACAATTAGTTTCATATAATTATATGTTGTTGTGCTTGTAATAGCTCTAAAAAAATCAATTTTGCGCATTTAGAAGAGGGGGAAAGCATCTACAGTTCTACAATACAATCTTGTCATAGAATATTATTAGGGGTAGGAAAATAAATTTTTTACAGCTATATATATATATATATATATATATATATATATATATATATATATATATATAGAAAGAGAGAGAGAGAGAGAGAGAGAGAGAGAGAGATATTCAGCAGATCTCAGAAGAATCTACAATGCCTCATATTTCCCGCTCCAACACCTTTAAACATTTCCTTTCTATCTCTTTCTGTCATCCTTAAACCCGTAGGACCGGGGTTGATTTATGAGCAAATAGTGGGGAGTACACATGCGCACAAGCTCATCCCCTCTGACATAGGATCAACATACAGGCCTACCCCCACCTTAAGTATCTGAAGACTGGTCGTCATAGTTATAGACCTCCCTCTACATTCGTTGTCCACTTAGTTATTAAATCGGACGGAACTCAGTCAACTAGTAATTATCTGCAAGCGCCTGTGGCCGCACCACGCGTCTCGACATCGCAGTGAACTTTTTTTTTATTCACATTTTTTCGTTATTATTATTAACATCGAAAAAGAAAGTTTATCGTGCCACGTGTGTTTCCAAAACGTTCTTCGGCTACCGTTGAAACTTCCTTACATTGAAAACTATTGCGGATTCAAATTTCACAAGTGTTTCTGTACATACATTTATTTTTATTTTTATAAGTACGTTGTGGGTGTGCAGTTAAACAATAATTTTATTACCAACTTATACGATCAATCATCAAGTGAATAATCAGTCGTCAGGCATTTTATCGAGCAAAAGAAGGACTATTTACACCGATCAAGAGGAAAAGTGTGAATTGATGCCACCGAGCATGTATTATCCACAGGTACGATATAATCTATAGAATACAACAGTATACAATAATTTTACGGCAAATTATCACGGTGTTCGTGTGTGATTATAGTAATTTGACGGCGTAATATTACATTCGAAGCGTGAGGTTCTTGTGATAGTTATATGTAGTTGATAATACTTCAAGTATCTTACTATAATGTGTTATATTTATATATTTTTTTTCCATCGCTTCAATAAACAATTTTTTTCCGATAATTTAAAATTTATTATTAATATTATTATTATTTTTTTTCATTTAATATTGATAATGTATTTTAATTATTTATATTTATTCAATATAAACATAGTTTTGGATGTTAAAAGTAGTATTTATTTAAATTATATTATATTTTATTCATTTAGAACATAAAGAGTCGATAATTTGCCCGTTTAAAAATTTTTATCATCACAATTACATTTGAAATAGAATGAAAAAATTATTTTTTGTTTGAAGAAAATGACATATAATTAATAATTGATATTTATTTATTTACAGAACATGACGATGATGACACCAATGGCAACAGGAATGGCATCTCCGATGTCAGGTTTCCATTCATATTCATCGACAAATTATGATCCACATTATTATCAACATCAGCCGATTCAATCAACATATCAGTCGGGTCTTTGGAGTTCAGAACCTTACTCGGGTTACAACTCATTTTCCGATCATCCACCGTCGGCATCATACAGTATCCCAGCAACTTCTGCGGCTCCAACATCAACATTCTGGCCAGCACAGTCAGATTATTCGTCGGTCCATCAGCCACAATTGACACCAATGCAACCGCACCAACCAATGCCTGTACTCCGACAGTCTCCAAGTTTATCGGATGTGTCACAAAATTCGTACGGACAATCAAGTCCACAGTACTGGTCAAGTGAAGATGATTCAAGACGCAAGAAGAAGTTAAGTCGATGCCAGTGTCCGAGTTGTAGACCTAACGGCACAGCTAAGCTTGGCAGAGATGGCAAGAAATTACACACTTGTCATTATCCAGGCTGTGATAAGGAATACGGCAAAACATCCCACTTGAAAGCTCACCATCGCTGGCACACCGGTGAGCGACCGTTCAAGTGCGATTGGTACATGTGTGGTAAAAATTTCACCCGAAGTGACGAACTTCAACGGCACATGAGAACGCATACCGGAGAGAAGCGTTTTGTTTGTAATCAATGTGAAAAACGATTCATGAGAAGTGATCATTTAAAAAAACACATCAAAACTCATGATAATCAGAAGAAGAAGGCGAAGAAGCAAAACAAGGAAAATAAAACTTCTGCTGATCAGGATGTAAGTCAGTCAATTATGAGTGCCACTATCGTATCGAATACTCCTATTACTCAATATTATTATTGATAAATATGGTTTAGTATAGAGAGGTATTGTGCCTCGTAATTGACTGAACTGAGGTACTGTAATACGTTGCCTTGAATGTAAATAATTCTGTATTTAAAAGCATTTTATATCAATTTTTAATAATGAAAATAATGTATAAAGAAATTGTAAATATAGTATTAAATAATTGATTATTTTTAACAATACCATCTTTAATTGTTAATTGAAGGATATTTTTTTTAAATAAATAAAAATTTAAAAAACAATTTATTTGCGTATTTATAATTATTTTTTTACTTTTAAAGTTTTTTTATTTTTTAACTATAGTTTTCATTAAGATTTTTTAAGGTCTTGCTAAATTGAGTGGAAAATATATCTTTGGGAATTTTTCTTCTCATTTGTAATATAATGAAGCATCCCCTTGTATATATATATATATATAATACCTCAGATTCATTTTGAAATATTCCTGTCACCCGATACATCCTCTACATATACTTACTCATACCTCTATATATATATAGATATATCTGCGGGGTTACAATAAAATAACTCGAGGGATAGTTCAAAAAGCAGTTCATGGGATACATGGTATTTTTTACCTGCAGGTGCCACGATTCCAACAAATCAGGAACATCATTTTTCTTTCATCTCTCGCTACCGGAGTATATAATAATAGCAATCTTAATCTATTACATCAAAATTTTTAATCATTCTTCTTTAAAAACCTTTTAATAAAAAATATAAAAAATTACCCTGATACTTTTTTTTTTTTTTTTTTTTTTTTTTTTTTTTTTTTTTCAAATAAAATTTTATTTTCTTTTACTAATTTTTAAACATTTACCTTCTGATAACGAAAAAAAAAATTGCACTCCGTCTTTTGTCTCGTGAGGTTGTAAAATTGGTAAAAGTATTTTCTCGCAAACTAAAACGATTTGTCATGGTCTTCAAGTCAAGGATTATAGTAAAAGGCAAAAAAAAGACCAACAGAGATTTATCTGATAAATTTTAAGGGTACCTGAATAAAATCTGTACGATCCTGGATCAAGTGTATAAAGTAGTCGACAAGTAATTCAACAGATGGCACCAGGGTGAATGGAAAAAGCCACGAGGGTGCTATTAAATGGGCGTTGCGTGTGGCTGAAGCTCCGGCAAAGATTCATGGCTGGCGCGTTTGTACAGTAGAGAGACCAGGCAACAGAGTGGGTACACTGTAAAAATGAATAAAATAAGGCAAAAAATCATCAGACCGCGGAGTAAATTACAAGGAAAAATCCGGTAGACGAGGAGGCAAGTGGGAGTCGGATTAAGAGAGATAGAGTTAACGCTATTTGTGTTACTGTATGTGCAAATGAATAAAGAAGAATATATTATACATACATATGTATACAGTGGTAGGTATGTATCTTATGTAAAGAGTATCTAATGTAAGACAAAGAAAACAGCATGCAGAGTCACGACATAGTTTGTCCGCAGAAAGAGGGGCAAACTACGAGGAGGACGTACACACGGGTGAGGACGAGGCAAAAGAGGTGAATCCCAAGTAAGAGGAAGAGGAGGAGGTGGCGCCACAGCAATTCCAGAGTCGCGTTCAACCAAGTGCGCGGAACCCGCGGATCGCAAAGTTAGTGTGCAAGAGATTCAAAGAGAGCGCTGGCCACTCGGTTACTCCCAGCGTGAGTTTACGAACCCATGCGTAAGATCGCCGTGATATACGCGAATTTAAAATTTCAAATAGTCGAATTTTATTTGAATAAATAACATCTTCCCTTGGAGATCAATCCCCCAATCTGTAAATAATTTTCTGACTATTTTTCAAATTGAATCGCGGTTTGAGTTTGTGGATAGCTCAGGTATTAACCGGTAATACGTCGTCGAGCTTAAAGAAAATCGAATAGCACCTGCGTCGGTCACGGGTAAATACCGGGCACGTTTTTCTCTTACCACTGTTAGTTGTGGCGCGCGATAGATTGCAATGTGCAATAAAAAAGTATAAAAAGGAAGGAGAAAATAATCGGCGATTGCTCGTGTGCAATGTGGTCGAGAGAGGAACAGCTGGAGGTACTTTAAAGACTGTTTGCACATAAGAGTGGGAGAGAGGAAGACCGTCCTCTCTCCTGGGCGCTCTCATCGCGCTCGTTGTCGATAAGTCTCCTTTAATATATAGAGTTCCACGTGCTCGTTGTCGGCTATCAGTGTTTTATATTTGTTTATTTATATTTATTCACTCAATACACTTAGTTGCTTATATAATAAATATTATTATTTTGTTTTATTATTATTATATATTCAGTAACATCGTTACTCAATTATTTAACCATTCATTAATGTGTCGATTTTATTTATAACTATTTATAAAGTATGTTTTACGATAAGTGTGATAACAAGTCAATTAGTTAGAATTTATTTGTGGTTATAAACAGTAATAAAAATAAGTATATGTTTTTTAATATGATATTTTATTATCGATTTGTGAAAATTAATTATCACTTCAATAGAGTTTTTTGTTGTTAAATTTATCAATTGATTTTTGTTAACGTTATTTACCTTACTGTGTTAAATATATATTAAATTAATATAAAAAGTTAATTTAAAAAAAAATAAAAACGTATCCCGTCAAACTGGAGGCGGAAATTGGGGGCGGCGGTGGCCGCAGGGGTGTCAGCCCACCCTTAATCAGCATAAACGTGAGTTAACATAAATGTCAATTGATCAAATACATAATCACATATTTATTTTTAATTTCATAAAATATATTTATTTATTTATGTATGTCTTGAATATATATACATAACATTATATACATTGTAAGTTAATAATCGTAAATAACAACAATAATAATTTTAACAGTCGATAATAATTCATAGTCTGTTTATTAGAAAACGTATATAACACTACGGAGAATGATTCCTTCGTTTCTCTTAACAATCTTCGCCGACGATAGCCGACGTGATCGTAAATTTACGCGGTTCCTCAGTGGATAACTTCTTAGAGCTCTTGTATATATATGTAGTGGATCAGTTCAAGTGTAGAGTCGTCGGTTTAGAGAAACAGAAGAGGTAAAAGGTGATACACACCTCAAGCTCCTCGGTTGTGGGGAATATTCTTGTGAGTAGAGCGACCTATTGCGGTGTTTTAACCCTTCTGAACTGTTTATTCCTATCTGAGGT
Organism: Microplitis demolitor; assembly: GCF_026212275.2. Classification (NCBI taxonomy): domain Eukaryota; kingdom Metazoa; phylum Arthropoda; class Insecta; order Hymenoptera; family Braconidae; genus Microplitis; species Microplitis demolitor. The sequence goes on along the minus strand of NC_068547.1, from coordinate 16,695,211 downwards.
TAGTTTAAGTTTTAGCTCTGAGTGGTCGTGGCTCTTGTGAACATATATATTTATATGTATGGGTGAGATTTAAAAAGTTTGTTCAGAGGTTGAAAGTCGTATATATGTAGCGCCTCTGCTAAAAGTCACACGCCGCCAATATAATAAACGTTACTATGTTACAACGGCTGTCTACGCCCCCTATACATCAAACATCCTTCACGGATTTACCTGGCTCGCGTACAGCGCCCCTTTCGCGTACTCTTATTTGCCTCTTGGAATTGATCTTAAATTGCAGATCAAACTTTGAAACCGCGTGTATTTTTGAGGTCTTATACGCGGCTCATTTGTCGTGTGACAAATTGGTATTTCAGTATAAATAAAACAGCAAAATTGTTTATAAATTACCAATTTGTTTAACTGTTTTAAATGCCCAGTGATGGGTTTCTAGAGGCGTTGATTAATTTATAAGCTTATACTTTTGGATATGTGAGTATATTGGCGAAGATTGAGAGCATAGTTTCGCTCGTCGGGTTTAGTTAGTGAGTAGGGATTTAAAAAAAGAATAAATAAAACGACAAAATAATATATATTTTAAAAGAAAGATGCGAATGTATTAGAAAGAACAACCGGCACGAGGTTTTGGCTTGACACACCCCCACACAAATCTAATTAATTTATATCTAAAGTGAGGCGCCACGAGAGACTAAAGTTCAAAGTTTAAAAATAAAAAACAATATAGTTGATTGGCTTTTTAGACCTAAATTTTAATACTTTTTTATTTTCTTTTAATGCCCCATTTCTCTTGTTTTCATCCATTTTTATTGCGTGTTATATAATTTACTTTGTATTGTTATTTATTTTATTCGAGTGTAAAAATTTTTATGGTATTTTTTTTCAATAAAAAATAAAAGTTTCAATTTTTGCCGTCGGATCGCCGTCAGATTTTCAAAGTTTTTATAAAGATTTGTCAAACTTAACAATTGAAAAAAATTTATAAGAAATATAAAAGAAATGTAATATTAAAAATGATATCAAAGAAATTTGACACAATTACCCCATCCTTCTAGCTCTGAGCATCAAAAGCATAGAATTACAAGAACAGGTTTTTTTACGGTTTCAATAGAGAAAGAAGATATCTTTGAATTAAAAAAAAAATGATAAAATAAAATAAAAAATTTTGTATCTTCAATCAGATCTCAAATTTTTTCATTGAGTTTCTTTATTTTTGAAACATTCAATTGATATATTTTTTAATTCATTTCAAAATTTAATATCAGTACAAATTTATGTTATGTCTTTTATGTGTATAGAAAATTGAAAATGCGAACGAGCAAAGATATAGTAGTACACCTGCATATCACATTCTTGTCATAATTTTTTGTATATATTATCCTACACACAACGACAACGATAACGTCGAAGACGTCAACCCCCTAAGGCTGAAACTGCCGGTGAAGGAATCAGGGCACGCACCAGATGGAACCAATTCGCCGGGCAAGTCCACCAATAAGCCGAAGGGACGTTCCAGCTGTTGCAGAATTATGCAACGCCGCTGGAATTGAGACATCATATTCTGGCTATACATACACATTTATATTTATATATTATACCAACTCAATAGCCAAAGATCCATCAAACATCATCAATAGTCTACTTGATTTCGCCCGTAATCTGTTACATTGAGTCATTATTTATATGTAAATAAATACTCAAATTACAATTCAAACTGGAAATTGAATAATGAAAAAAACCTAACTAAATATACATTTGCCACTCAAAAAATTAATCATGCCTACATAAACATTAATTTTGTTTAACAAATAATTTACACCAATTACTGGCTATTTAAATTCCAATATTAAAATCCACAATTAGCTAACACTATGGAATGCAGTATAATATATTAAAATTTTCTGCCTCATTATGTTAATTGTCAGTGTGATAAAGTGGAATCATTATCAGCAACACGATGGTGTGCTGTTGGTGTGTGTATTTAAGAGTTTTAGCCGGCTTGCTCGTCTTGAGATGCATCTGCGTGACCAATATCTCATTACAAGTAAATATGTTCAGTGCATATAAAACAAGAATCAGCCTACAAACTTATATTCAACGTTTATCCACTTTCCGGTGTAGTATATATACAGAAACACACACACACACACACACACACACATGTATATATACATACATATGTATAGTAGTAAGTACACTAACTTTTTACGGGCTCTTGAAAACAGATTCGTGCAAGTAGCAACAATGTAATGCAGGTGCAAACCCATCATATTCGTGTTGAGACATAAAGACCCTTTAGCTAAATATTTGCGAGACTAATAGCTGCATCACCCATTCTGAAAAATATTATTTACATGATAAACTGGTTCGATAAATATATACTCACATATTTTTTTATGTTACCAAGTTTCTTTAAATGTGCTTTTTTTAAATTCCAAAAAAATCGTTACTTTGTTGCCAAACCAATAATTTATTATTTTTACAAAAATTCATGTATATTTAAAATTGTATACAAAGTGTTTCATGATTCGTGTTAAGAAGCCGCGAATGATGGGATTTTTTTTTAAATATGTCACTATGCGGATATACAAAACGAAAAAACATTTGAAAATTAAGCCTTTGGACTGTTTGATTGCTAACTTGTTAGATGAGCCAATATGATAGAGTCACAAAAAACAACGATATATGTATATGTAAGAGTATATATATGAGATTATAAGAAGAGAAAAATAATAAAAAAGAGAATTAAAAGAAGCAGAGAACCTTAGGAGTTGTTGATGCCTTAGGCGAAGACTGGAAGCCGTTTCGTAATGAAACCCGACGATCATTTTCTGCACGACTGCTTGGGAAATTAGATCACCCATCTCTCATCCCAGTAGCATTCAACTTTAAGAACTAACATGAACGTACATATATACACACATGCATGTATAGACGTGTTGCAGATGATACATAGACGTCCGCTCGGATCTCATGCAGGATGTTTGTAATTTTTTTATTGTACTTCTTCGCTATTTATATCCATAGTGTATATAAAATAAATCTTTTTTTAGTTTGTCGTTTCAGTGCCGATAATTTAGTAATTAGTGTCAATTGTATACGTGGAAGAGTGAGAATATGTTGAAAAACCCGATGATAAACTTTTAGATCAAGGATGTTTATGTCTTCTTCTTTTTTATATACGTCGATCTAGTTTTAACCGTTAACATTTTCTGCTCTTTTCTTTTCCGTAATCATGAAAAGATGACTTTTTTCCTTTATTATTAATACAACTTTTTTCTTGAAGAAAGTTATCTGTTCTTGTACACTTAGTTAATGAAGCGACAAATTGACTTTGTGGCAATAATAATTTATTGCATGCAATTATGTTTTTGTTTTATCATTTTTTTATTATCCCCTTTTAAATTATTTTATTTTTTTTTTACTTTGTACGCAATTTTTTATTATAAATTTAAATATCTGGTTCGTAATTCTAATGTATTCAAATAACACACTGTAAAAAATTTTTTAGACACGGTGTAGTGTAAATGACGGTGTCAAAATATTGATGTGAAAATTATATCAAATTCAGTGTTAAATTTAAGCGGTGTAAATTAAAAATTTTTACACCACCAAACGTGTAAATGTATTCATGACAATTTTATGTTAAGAAAATTAATCATAAGAATATTGAAATTTTCAAAATACTATTTACTATCTTGATAAAATTATTGTAGTCATTGATTTAGTTAAAAATATTCAATGATCGCTTGTTGCTCATTAATCAAAATTATGAGCAACACGGAATGGTGTAAAAAAAATAGACTACACTGTGTTAAATTCACATGAATGGAAAAGTTACACCGAGAGAATTTTTTGCTGTTATTTCACACTATACGACCGTGTAAAGTTTTCTGGATCAAAGTGAGGTATTTAATTTTGTATACAAAATTTTAGAAATGTGTCAATGACATTCAATTTAGTAAATAATGTATTGTAGTATTATTAGAAAAAATTGAAATTTACGATCCTCGAAATTTTATGACTTACACTAGTCCTTTAAACATTCTAAATACTAACGATTATGATAAACTATAGTACTTATAATTTACTGAAAATTTGAATTTTTCTGGGTCTTTAAATGAAGGGATAATTTGTTATCTTAAAATGAATCGGTGGCATACTTGGGACTATTTCTCAGTGAATATTCACTGGTTTATTTTAAGAGAGTGGATCGATTTTTCATCCAAGATCCAGGCACTTAAAGTTTACGATGCATGACACTAAGAAAATAGTTACATACAGAGGTTATGTTAGCTCGTACCCCCTAGTGTTGATCATGCGCTAACTCCGAAAGCTCCTGAGCACAAAAAGTCAGAGATCATTGAGAATTACTGAGAAATCATGACCGATTACTATAGTTATTTTTTATTCAGAAGACAGCATATATATAGTGTAATATCTTGCAAGAATTAACCCCATTGACCTTTAACAGCTTCCCCCCATAATTGACTTTCGAGTCTTTAAACGTAGACAAGCGTTGATTGAGTAATCCGAAGAGCTTGTTGTGAATACATTGTGATTGTTTATTGTACGTCACCTCCTGCTCATGAGTTAACCAACATAACCATTTATCAACACGTATATAAAGTATATAAATATACATGTATTCATCATATACAGTCGAATAAAAATTAAGGGTATGGGTCACCAACGAAAAAAACTGAATAAAAAAATATTATCCAATTTCGATGGATTCGGTGGGAACCGAGGATTTCGTCCATTAGCCTGTGTAACCTCATAGACCAAAAGAGCGACTTTAAAATTTTTTTGTCGACATTTCTTCTCCAGTCTTCTACCCGCATCTTCTCTCTATCCCTATCCTGTAAACTTAAAATGCTGTCTTTTTTCTACATGCATACTCTGGGTACAGTATATGTATAAAATTCTTTTAGTGTATGTGTGTGTGCGATGGTCCTGGATGGTTCATATCGTCCAGGCTTAGCTTTTGGCTTTTGCTTGGGCCGGGTGTAATCGGTTCCCCGAAGCCAAGGCTCATTATCGACCCGTCGGCCTAGCAATTACCTGCGAAGCCTCTACTCTTCGACTCTGTGTATGCCAGCCAACACAGTTTCTGACTTTACTCGAGGTATATACAATATTCATATATATATATATATATATATATATATACATATACATGGATAACTACAAGGATTCTCTCTGAATAAGTCGGCACTCTATACACAATATACTAGAAAGCATCATCAGAGAGTCCAGAACATGATGCGGACTAAAACCGAAAACTAAAAGACCCTTTCTATTGTGATGCTGATACACTATTTATTTACTTTTTATTTTTATTCCAAGTATTTGGTAGAAAAGTAAAATTTTCGATTAAATAAAAGATAAGAAAAGCCGTCGAAATGTTAGCTGTACTAACGTCAGAATGTTGGATACTGCAGTGAGTTTAGTTATTCTTGATTATTTTTAGTATGATCATCAAGAAGGGCACGATTAAAAGAAACGACATGGACGAATGAACGTACGAGTAAACGGAGTAATGATAATTACTGGACGTGCCGCAAGTATGCAATAATTACTAGTCTCGTGCCAGTTCACGCCAAGTAAGCAGAAAGAATACACGGGCGTGTTTGCTGCCTGAGAGATATCTGTACAAATCCCGTGCATGGCTTCTTTTTCCGGCGGCAATTTGTATATACCAATAATAATTATACTGGAGGATAAAAAGAATTTGAATTTTGTTCTACTGACGATACAATGTAATTTAGACACAATGTATATAATGGATCTAAAAGTGTACATTATGTAGAGTAATTAGTAGTTAATCTACTATATAGTTATAAGTTATAATTAATATCTAATTTGAAGACTATAAAATTAAACGTTGTTTTAAATATATTATTAATGCAAATATTGTTATTATCCGACAAAAAAATTTTTTTGTTAGGTAATTACTTTTATTTGCATGTCACTTCCTCCTGATAGACATTATAAGTATATATATTTTTATAAAGAAATGTTATGGAATATTTATATATTCTTATTAGGTAATATTTTACGGACAAAAAAAAAACAAGGACTTAATGAGTTGTCGTGGAATGAAAATGACATTTTAATAATTATGAATGACACATAAGGTTATTATCAATTCCATTTCATTTTTTAAATTATTATTTTAAATTATGAGATTATTTTTTTGTTATTAAAAATTATTGTGTTATGATTAAATATGCATGAAAAAAAAATTAAAATGATAATTTTTTAAAACAGTTAATGATGATGGATTTTATCGAATGATCATTCACGTTAAAGTGATTTTTGTTATTTATTTATTTATTCATACATACACACAATTGTATGTATATATATATATATAGATATTTTTTTTTGTATTTTGTTTTTAATGCGTGGCGTATGACTATTAAGCTTATCGTTGGTTGATATTGCGAGTAGCAAAAAGAGAAATAATCACGAGGTAATTACAACGACAGATAACGATTTGAATGAGACACGAAGGGTCATGAACGAGACAGGCCAACGGGGTCTCTTTCTTTCTCTTTCTCGCTCTTTCTGCTGAATAAGTTGAACTACGGTGCATTACTTTATTCCACGCGATCGAATATAGTCACCAGATTTTTTCTTAGCTTTTATAATAATATGTATATATTATATACTTATTTATGTCAACTATAGTTATTATCTTTTGTCAAGATATTTATATTTCATTATTTATTTTTTTTTTTTTCTTATAATTCTCTCCGTACAAAGATGTATATAATTATACAATGTTTTCGATACTATAATTTTTTACTTAAAAAATAAGTCTTTAAAACTATTTTCTGTATTATAATAATTTATTAACAAAAAATTTAAATCATAATTAATTTAAAATGTTCCAAAAATAAATTTTGAATAATAAATATTTAATTAATTTATTGCTTTGCAAATATTGTGAAATAATAAATTTTAATTATAGATTTCAATGCCATAAATTATAATACATCTGATTAAACAAACAAACTAGCAATTAAAAAAAATGTTATCACTTAATATTTCATCTTCATTCAGTGTTATCAGGTTATCACACACATTAACCTAATAATAAATTCTCTTTCTGACGCCAGTAAACAACAAAGCAAAAGTTTATTTTTAAAAAATAAACTCGAGCGTGTTTAATATCTTAACTTTTGATTTGAATACAACTTGTATTTATTTTATTGTAAATTACAATATTGAACATAATAAACAATCTCCACATATATATTACAATAATATGTATACTTATCGCGTGTAAATAGTAAGTTTAAGAATTTTTTTTTAGACCAAAGATTTAACAGAAATGAAATAATTATTATTATTGTTAGTAATTCGACAAATTTATGTGGTTTCGAAACTACTAGTAGATTGCATGATTTAGAAAATAATATAGTAGGATGATAATAATAATAATAATAATACACTGTAAAAAGAACGGGGTAAGTCCAGCCGGTGTAAGTGTTAAAATTTTCGGTGTTAAATTTAAATATCGATATTCGTGTTAAAATAACACCCTTGCCGATGTAAATATCTTTTGCCGGTGTTAAAATATTTTACTTTGTGAATATTTTTATTTAGTCGATCACTACAGTAAAACAATTATTTTAATTAATTAATTAATTAAATTATTGGTGTTTGAAATGGTGGGCGTAAAATTGTGTAATTTTTAAATAAATTACGTATCACATATATAATTACGTGGAATTTTTGTACACCGATTTAACACCGCAAAATTACACCGCCTACCCCGGAGTTATTTCACTTTAACACCGCGTGGTGTTACATTGAGTCCATTTTTAGCACTGCTTTTTTATAATGTAATGATAATAATAATAATAATAATAATAATAATAATAATAATAATAATAATAATAATAATAATGATGAATAAAAAAAAGGGTATAAAAAATGAAAGCAAATAAAAAATAAAGCATCTTTTCAGATCTGTATATGAATAAAGGCAAGAGTGACAGGTCGAGTGAGATCGTTTTGTTTGGACGTTGTAGATCGCGCTTCGAGGAATTCCCGAGTTTGCTTGAAAATTACGTCCGCCACGCGAGGCTTCGATCGTGAGAGCTGCTAACTTATTCGTCCACTTTAGCATTCTATTGTTTACAAAGAAAAAAAAATCATTCAGAATGCAATAAACATAACAGAAATTATCATAAAAATAACAACTTGATACTTATTATTTAAACTTTTATTTTATTTATATAAAAAGAATAATTCAATTATAAACGCACAGTAGTCCGGACGTATGTTTGTACAAATTAAGTGCGCGTTACAGCATATCGAGGGTAGTGTTTCTCTGTGCACAACGCTGGAAAGCAATTAGATGTCATTAAAACAAATGGCGACGAATGTACATTAAAAATTATTGTCTTGGTAAAAATTTTGTTTGAAGTTATTATTATTTTTATTGTTCTTTCCGGTTGGCTTCTCAGAAATCTCAGAAAAATGCCAACTAAACTAATCTATTAACGCACGAGATCTTAATTCGTATTTATTAGCTACTGGCAGATCATTTTTTCTCCCCTTTCAATATAACTTGTCGTGTTTTATTAAATCTCTTATTTATTTTCTTGTGTCAACCTATTTTAAAATTTTTTTTATTCTCAATAGCTCCAGTTATTCAGAATTTCTGATGTTGCTTCCGTTTTACTTAGGTAGAAAAGACCTGGCTTGGAATTCTATCACGCTACTTGTTTTTGTCTTCTAATTCATCTATCAAGTTTTTAATTGTTATTTATTAAATTAATTTTACAAATATTTATTTCGTTACTTTAGTTCTAAACGATTATAATTCAGAAATTTTCCACATTTTTTTGTTTAAATTTTTATTTGGATACTTAAATTTTGTATTTTCGATAAAAAGTATATTCGAATATATTCAAAAACTTAATTAAGACATTGTATAGTATACAAATTATTTTATTTTAAGTTTCTAATTGGCCAAAATTTGTTCCTAAAGTGGCCAAAAACGGTTCTTCTACCCTATTGGAGTGTAAGCACACTAACAATAGTTTTTAATGTCTTTTAAATATATAAAGACAAAAAAGTTTTCGGATCAAAAAAATAACTCGATTTTGGCATAAGACATGAAGCAAGACAAAAGCAAGTCAAGTTTAAGTTCTTTTCTTAATAACCCTGTTTAAAAATATTGATTGAAAAGAATTAAAAATGATGAAATTCGAATTCTTTTCAATAATTTCAATTCTTTTGTTTGTATATATAGATATACAGTTTGCATGGAGTGACGGCTTCTCAATTCTTTTCAATCAGTATTTTCAACCAGGTAAATGAAAAACATATTTTACAATATGAAAAAACATTTGGTTTTTTGCTTTTGATTAAGTTGTTTTTCTTAGTATCGATTTACCCCAACTGTCAAATTAAAGTCAGGTTGTCTTGGATTTTACTTAATTGACTTCAGTTTTTAAGTTAAAAAAGCCATATTGAAGTTAAAAAAAGTAAGTGTAGCCAAAAGCAAGGTATAAAAGTCAAATGCAAGTTAAAAAAAATTACAGCAATTAAGTCAAAAGTAAGTCCTATAAGTCAAAATCAAGTTAGTTTTAGACCGGGTTGTTTGATTTTTTTAAAAACCTAAACCAAAATTGCTTATCACTTTAACCATTTTATTTAAAATTGATCATTATTCAAAACAGCTTTAATAGAAATAAGATAAGTTATTAGAAAATTACTAAAGATAAGAGAACGCGATGAGAAAGGAAGCCGACTAAGTTAAAATTATTAAAGTTAATTTTATATTTTGCCCTTAGGTATAAATCGAACGGTATACAATAACTATTAGCTGACAGATGGCTGAATAACGGTTTTTTTCAAAGATGTTCTTGTCGAATTATGTGTATATACACCTCAACTCCTGCTGCTCAATAAGTCGTGTCTTTTTATTAAAATTTTGAAATTTCTTTAACTCGTTTCCTAAAATTCAACAGATGAATATACCTTCATTTCTTTGAATTTATTATTTTTGTGTAAAATAGACAGTTATAAATATAATACTTGTCTTTGTTTCAAAAACATACAAAAGTATAACATAACGGATAACCAAAATATATACTTTTAGTGCCATATGTTGTCTGTTACACACATTTGTTGATAGAAAACAATTGACATGTATTATTATTCGAATACTATATAGTCAGTTAATTTGCATAAAAGTCATTAGACTGAAATTTTTATTTAATATGTATATATAAATTGGTTATGAATAATTTGAGTAATATATATTACATTTATGCACATTATGTATATTAAATCGTTATACGTAGATTAGAGAAAATTGTTCTCGGAGGAAATAAGAAATATTATTATAAATAAAAGATTTAATAATTGATACGTGGTTACTAAATAATATTTTTCAAGACACCATATCGAGGTACTGAGAAAGTTTTTCAGCACGTGGGTGTAGCGATATAAGGCGCCAAGAAGTGGGGCCTTATATGCAGCAGGAGTATGAGCACCAGCAGCAGCCCAGCTGGTTTTGTTTTGTGGTTCCTATATGGGCCCCGTCGATCCTGCGCGATACCGGTATCTCCTCATTCCTGAGTAATCGACGGGCCTCTAGGCGTACCAGCCACCACCCGCCATTTTCTAAATAACCTGGTCGACCCGTTTTGATATGACGAAACGAGACGTGTTGCTTTTAAGACAAGTGCATAAACTGCATATACTCTACTCCACTATATTACTTATGCATTTTACAGCCCGACAGTTTTGTAAGAAAATATACTCTATATATTTAACATTTTTAATTATGATTATTAAAAAAATTACTTCATGTATTACAATTTTTATTTTGGTGGCTTTAAATTTTTAATTTTTTACTCGAGTTATTACTCAGCCTTAATATCATTGAATGGTTAAAAAGTTATTCAGTAATTGAGACATAATTTACTTAAAGTTCATATGGTGAAATGAAAATCTTATTGATGGTTTCTTTTTTATTGTTTTTATTAATAGTAGACTCAAGTTGTAATGTCTAGTCATGAATCAATTAACATTTTGTTACATTTTATCTTAAACTCGTTGACTTCATAAGAACTAGTTTAAATTATTTTTAGTTGATTAAAAAAAAATTCTTATCAGATTAATTACTTTTTTAATGAGTGTATAATTTTCTTATGTGTACTCCAGAAATTTTTTGTTCATGCTCATAATTTTATTTAAATTTTTGCACGAAAGTTAATTTTATTATTATTATTATTATTATTATTATTATTATTATTATTATTAATAACGTGGAATTTTTCGGTTTAATTTGAAAAGTTTATAAACTGACTCACAATCGGTTTTTAAGAAAACAAAAAAAAAAAATTTTTTTTCAATCTTTGGTTGAAAATTTGAAATATTTAAGGAGTAATACAAAGTCTTATTAAAAACAAAAATAATTGTTACATTGTAACACAAAATTTAAAAAAAAAAAAATTTACTTAAGAGGGGTCTGCCCTTTTTTTTCTATTATCCTCAAGTCCATAAGCAGTACTATCTTTGTTGTACTTGTGCACTAAATGGAAACTTTGGCCGAGTTTTTCTCTTAAAAAAACGAATATTATAAAACAATCAAAGCGTACTTTGCTAGATGAAATAGTAATGCATCAATGTGCAGTCTAGTTTGTATTTAGAGATTTTGTTTCCGAAAAAAAAAAAATTCTTCGAACATATTTGATAATCCCTGTTAATAAAATCTTTTTAGTTAGGTACGATATAGATGAATAAATTGATAAGAATAATATATATATTCAAAATGTTTAATAAATTTTACATATTTTTGTTGTTTTATAATAAATGCTTATAAAATCTAATAAAAAATTTAAAAACGAATTCATAAAATACTTGGAAGTAAACCATCACATTTATAATATAAATATAAATGGATCGATGCGTTAATCCTGATTAATATAGCTGTTAAAACTCACGCTTTAGACACATAAAAAAGTGCATATATAAAATATATATATGTGGAAGATATGACAAACACGACATTAGTCACAGAAATAAATGCATTAGTAATAGCTAGAGAATTTTTTATTGTTCAAAGCACCTTCATACTGACAGTGTGTCACCTATCCTTGGCTTATCATCACATATATCACGAAAGTGTTTTCACATAAATATAAAACGTAACGATGACAAGTGTATATGTGTGACGCATGTGCATCAGATGATAAATTTTAATTACCTCTATGGATCTGAGATAACACTGACTACATTTTAATTGCTCGTTTGCTAAAAACATTACTGACTACCATCAAGATCTCAGTTGACGTATCATCATTATATTCAAGCTCCCATAAATTATAAAATAACTCAAAAATATTTTTTTTTTTTTATAATTTATATTAACTTTAATAATTAAACTTTTTTTTTTATACTTCGCTTTCTCTCAACTTTTTTTTTTTTATAATTTATAGCTTTTAATATACATATTTTATAATATAATGGAAAAATAAAATTTATTCCTGATACATGTTTAAGCAGTAGATATCTTCCGTGCTTACACTCATCGTCAGAGTTGATCTTGCGGCCGGTTAATCTCGCTGTTAATCTCGCGGTTGATGTAAACGACCATCGTTCGCGTGTGGTCGCAGTAATAGCACGATAATCGCTCTCGAACATCATTTCTGTGAAGCTGTGCTTGATGGGGCCAGTTCTTTTTCTTGCTCATATTCTTTCCATCAATAATGCGCCATCATCAGCTAAACCCGATGTGCTTTATTAAATAGTGCGTGGATAATTTTGTATCAATAAAATACTCATTCAAATTTATATATAGATTAATTAAACATCAATAAACAAAAAATGGCACACTGTAAAAAGAGCGGTGTTAAAAATGGAATCAATTTAACACTGCGGGGTATTAAAATGAAATACCACCGGTATAGGTGGTGTAATTTGGCGGTGTTGAATCTGTATAAAAAAAAATTCCACGTATAGAAATCAGAAAAAAATGTATTACGTATAAAGAAAATATAAACATTCCGTGAATATTATCTGGAGGAAATTTTAATTTTGCTATGTACTTATTTAAATAATTTATGCTATATGTAATTTATTTAAAAATTACACAATTTTACGGCCACCATTTCAACCACCAATAATTTAATTAATTAATAAAAACACCGTTTAACTGTAGTGATCGAGTAAGTAAAAATATTCACAAAGTAAAATATTTTAACACCGTTTTCGGGTTGAAATTTAACACCTACACCGTTTGGAATTGCTCCGGGGGTTTTTTTAATGCATCATCATTATTATCGTAAGTTGCCTTAATTCAGCTAATATAAATTATACTAATTGATTCGCCATTTCATCAAGTAGTTTTTGAAAAAAAAAGATAAAATTATCATGAAATGTATTCGTTTATTGCAACCCATTTAATATACATCATCATCATCATCATCATAATCATGAGACTTGTTTTTCACCAACTCACTATCTCATCGCGTGCATCCTAAATGACCTTGGAACCATTAAAAAATCCAAGGGAACAAAAAACTGAATTCATTTTATTTTATTTTATTTTATTTTTTAAAATTTTTTCATTATATTCTCAACTCATGGTCTGGTCTGGACTACTTGAATACTCTTCTACGAAGGGACTAGTCGACCGGAAAAAGTGGACATTAAATCAGGAAGGGTGCCCTCGGGACTTAATATACTAGGTCGTTGATTGCGCGAGCTCGAAAATTTGTGTCAAGTATGTGCAATAATATTTAATTAATTAATAATAATAACAACTATAACAAAAACAATAAATAATTATTATTTACAAAATATAATGAAAAAGTAGATAAAGCGTATTTTAAAATCTTGCGTGTGGCGCTGTCATACTTTTTTTTTAATTACATACTGTGACAATCTTTATACACATCATAAACAACACCATGTGTGTATTTAACTATTGGTTTAAAATGTGTTCAAGGAAAAAGTACTTGTGATAATTTAAAAATAAATATTGATTTACAAGTACTGGTATATAATAGTAATTATTGTTATCATTATTATTTAAGTTATTACTTTTGTTAAGTCAGTAATTAGTTAAGTGATTTTGAATACTATGCTCTGTGTTGTGAACCTGTTATGCTTGTTAGAGAAGTATACACTCTTATACGCCGGGTCAACGGTAGTTAACTTTCAACAAAATTGCCTTAGAGAACGTTGTCATTACATATACACTGCACGAAAGTACTTGTTTTTAAATTATGATTATTGTTATTAATTTTATCATTTAACTCTATATGCTTATTTATGCGTTTTTTAAATAATAATATATTTATAATATTTATTACCGTCGTTTTAATTATTTATTATGGATTTAAATTTAACGTCTGTTAATTATCTAAAATAATACTTATATGCAAGCTGTAATTACAACGACGATTAAGGTATGTCTGGAGTTTATTTGACTAAGTATTTTTTAACGATTATGAAAAGGAGAAAGGACATGGAGACTGATGATGATGACGAAACATCGCGTGAAATTTGACATCCCAAGATGATGTTCAGTTTAAACTTACTTAGTTTTTGTATACATAATACTCTGTATAGATACAGATACCTGTATCACTTCCGCGTAACAGGGTTACCGGTCAGTACCAGTCAAGAGAGTCGACATAATCGTGACTCTTTGCGAAAAAGCCGACAGAAAATATCGTCATTATTATACTCACAGCTTATTTCAACGAGCGAAAACTTACAACGGCACGCGATCTTAAAAGTATTAGAGAGAAGAGTCTGTTATATGTATATATATATATATATATATATATATATATATATATATATATTACTGAATGTCGACCTTGCTTACGGCATTACGACTTGAGTTCTCGCCGTCCGGACATGATTAACCGCGGGAATTTTTTGTACTTTTTTTTTTTTTTTGACTAAATATCTTTAAACTATTTTACAAGACTTACTGGAAACTATTATTTATTATTTGCTTACTTGCTCACTTACTTACGCTTACTTTTGTACACTTATAGATAGCAAAAGTATAATTTTTATTTTTTAAAAATATTTTGCAAGAGAAAACATAATCAAGTTCTAGAAACTTATTAACTTTTTTTTTGACGTTTGTAGATGTATATATAACAGACATAGATTAGAAAAAAAGGTGTGCTGTGTTTTTTTTTAGCACAACAATTTCTAAAAAAATTATAATTCTGTACTTGAAGACTAAAATTTTAGTTTTTATGGAAAATACTTTTAAAACATTTTTATTTCCAAATGAAATATTTTTCTCTATAAGAATATATTTACAGTTTTTAAAATATTTTTAATAATTATTTTGGTTGAAAATAATTTATTTAAAAAGAATATTTTTTCTGTGGATATATTATGCAAAAATTTATATGATACATGCGTTTTTACAAATATTCGAGAGAAATTTAAAAATTTTTGAGTGACAGACACGCAACATCATAAATGTACCGATGGAAAAAACAAACAGAAAATTGCCCATGTTTTACATCATCGGGGCATTGAGTGCGCTATTTGCAAAATTTTTATTATCGGTTATAAATAAAAGTATAAAATATTGTGAAAATATGGAAATCGTTACAGATACTTGGCTATCAGGCAGTACAAAGATATTCATGAAGGGCTATTGTAAGGGAAAAAAAGCAAATAATCAGACATCTCTCGAAAACTCAAGTGGACTTTTTCATATCCACTGAGTATTTTTTTCTCTCTTGGCTTTTCTCTCTTTACTCTTCCATTCTGTATTCGCGACGAATGTCCACTTCCCCTCTGCGGTAGGTCCATTCATCCATGGCTAAAGGAGGAACCTTTATGGCGCTGTTTGTCCTCTTCAATCGAGTGGGTCTCTTTTTCACGCTCTTTTTTATTTATTTACTTTTTTATTTCCTGTCTCTGTATCCCAGGATTCGCGCTTTATCGACAAATCGCACTCTTCGACCTTTACGTTCGTTTATCCCTTCATTACAATTCATAATAATAATATACTTCTTCACAGTTTATCTATTTTTTAATGTTCAAATAATTTACCGAAATTGATATGTTCTTCTTCTTTCCATCTTAATTTTAATCTGATTGTCACATTTAAATTGATTATAAATCAATCTACACAGAAAAACAGGATTACCCTAGTAGAAATAATCTAGACTTTACTCGATTTCAAACCAGTAACTGGCCAAAAATCCCGTCTAAAAACTAGAAATCCCGCCACCTATAACTGAGGTGTACACATTGGTTACACTAATATGGTTTCTCTACTAGTGTATATGTGTATGTTTATGTTTTTCTGTTTAACCTATATCTAAAATTGCAAAAATAAGTAATGAAAAGCAGCGTGAATAAATCAAGATTCGTGTACGTTAACATGTAAATAATTTTATGATAAATAACTAATATACACATTAAAAAATGGCATTAATGAAAAAAATGAATACAATAAGTGAATTACAACTACACGGAGAAAAAATTATAGTAACTGTTCCTAGTACGTTTATAAAATATCATCCCATACCGTTACGGTAATGATTACTTGGGATTATGGGATATAGACCCATACTTTCTGGCAAAATTTCCATAAGTATGGGAACAATTCCTATCATTATGGTAACAGTTCCCATATCGCATGTGAAAGAATCATGGTAATGATTACCATACTCATAGGAATAATTCCCATAAGCAAATAGGAACCAATCCTATAACCACATTGTAACGGTTTCTAAGCGTATATGGTAATGGTTACCATAATATTATGGTAATCATTCCCATAATATTATGGTAACCATTCCCATAATATTATGGTAACCATTCCCATAATATTATGGTAACTATTCCCATAATATTATGGTGATTATTCCCATAATATTATGGTGATGATTACCATAATATTATAGTAACCATTACCATATTCCATAGGAACTATTCCGATACCATATGGGAATTATACCCATAACTATAGGAATGATTATCATAATATATATGGGTGCCGTTCCTATAATCAACATTTCAAAAAAAACCGGTTACCATGCAGTATGGGAACCATTCCCATAATATATTGTAACTGTTACCATAATTTTCTCTCCATGTATGGGCAATAAAAATTAATAGTGCAGATTGTCATTTAGACGAATTATTAAAAATTTTACAATCTTAAAAACTTCCCGAGTTACCGATATCAGCACAAATTTTTTTCAACAATTGCAGTGTGTATCTTTTGAAACTGAAAAATGTCCAGATGCTGATGAAGTAACTATGAGTGAATTTGTTTATTTCGGAATCAAGTATACTTGAGCCAAGAAATTTTTTTTTTGCTTCACAAGATTTTTGTTTTCAATTCATAATAAACAAGATTTATAGGAACAAGTAAAAATTTTCTTGAGGCGAGTAAAAATTTTTTGCACCAAGAAATTTTTATTTTTGTGTAAAAAATTGCAATATTCTATAAAAAATATTTTAAAAATCTCCGTACTGTTTAATGTCGCATAAAATGAGGTTTTAAAAAAAACACCCGAGTCAGCAGAGTCACGCATGGGTCCGTTGAGCACTGGATGATGCCAAACCCATCGATTCTCTTCGCGGTCACGTCGCTTATAAGAACCAAACCCTTTCTTCGCCTCAACTATTCCTCGGCACAACCTCTCTTTATTCCTTATCGCGTCAGCTCGAATCACAGCAATCCCATCATCAAGTACCACTAAAAATGACTTTAAAGTCAGCATTTTTGCCAACTTTTATGTCAAAGATTCTCACAAAATTTTGTTCCATAAAAACCTTGAGCAATAATTGTGTTTTTACGATTTTGTACATTAATATAATAATTTTTTTTTATTTTAAAATATCAATAAAAAAAAACCTTATTACTAAAATTATAGTAATCAATTTTTAGTTATTAGAAATTATTAGACTACTCTGCATCATATCTTATTAAATAGTTTTTTTCAAATTGTAAAAAAAATGATTTAATCCAAAACTATTTATGATAAATAAAATATTTAAAATAATAGAGACGCGGAAGTTAATAAAATTATAAACAGTATGAAACGAATAACAAGTATCAGAGTCTTTTAGAGTTGATCATGCTTGTACACGCTCCTGTATACAAACTACAAACTTGTACACATATATCTATAGACATCTACAACAGCAATGCACGCTACATCCAATTAATCCAGCAATCATGGGTGCACTCTCACGATGTTCAAGAGTAGGATCTGCTTGGTTTATTTGCGATTAAGACAACCCCGTCCATGCATCAGTTTGTAGATGTAGATATATATATCTATACATATTTTCTTAGCGCATCTACCATCGCTATTACTGAACACGTATATTATCCCGTAGTTCCTTCCAAAGTGGACGTTCTGTATATATATACTTCCATATGTGTACACCATCTGAAGACAGTGAGCTGATTGAGTGTGGGCGAAAAACAAATCTAATATACAAGACTAAACTCGTATTTAGTCTGGTAAAGCAGGATTTGCTCCATTTTATACAATCTCAGTTTCATTGCGTGCCACATCTTATTTACGTCGCTAATGATACTGAAGACATATAAAATTTTTGCCACACACATGGATGCACACCTCCGCCCTCTGGATCTTATACTTGAGATATCAAGCATAAATAAGAGGCTCAGGACGACATGAAGACTAAAAGTCATAGCATATACACGTATGATTGGCCTTCTCATCAACTTCTAACTTGTTCTGCTTACCAACTCGCTCATATCACATGTCTTGGTTACATTATGAGTCTTAAGGCTTGAGAAATCTCTATCTCTCTCATCTCAGTACATATCCACAAGCACATCTTACTCTAATGTACCTATATAGAGTTCTCCATCGTCGTCCATATCTCTTTTTCTCCATGCTTGCATCTCCATACTTGTATCCGCCTGTTTTATTTCGCAATCTTCGCCACTTTGGTGGTCGATCCGATTGCCCACTCTCAAGAATAAGAGATGACCCGCTCTCTAGATGCTCCCTCTGACTAAAAGAGATATTGCAGGTACACATGTAACACAACTTACGCACGTACTGAATGTACTTTCAATCATCCATATACATATTTGTATATATATGTATTACGACCATTGAATTTTATTTATTTTTGTGTACTGCTAATATACCGTTCATTTCGAGACTTTAATTCCACCTCCATTTCAAAGAGGAGGGTTTTATTTATTTATTATCATTTTTTGTTATTTTATTTTTGTGATTCACGAGCGTGGATGTAGGATGTAGGATGTAGAATACCTGAAGGGGATATATGAGAAGTTTGTGTGGATGTACACGCGGTGATCAGAACCGGAATAAAAATAAATGATGATGCGAAGGTCAGCAGTCAGGAGAGTAGTATTCTGCTGATTGATATCGACAGAAAACTAATTTTCTGGAGGCGCCACTGATTTCAAATGAATCTTTTACATTGTCTGATGGCTTTTGTCCCGTAATTTTTAACCCTTTAACCTTTTTATAATTACTTTAATCTAAATTAATTTGTTTCTGATTAGTTATTATTTTTTATTACTTTAATTGTATAATTAAACTTTTTTAATACTTTATTTTTTGTCGGGGTACACTACTGAGAAGTTGACTAGATTGAAAAAAAATCTTTTACAGCGAGGGATGTTAGTAGTTAAGACTGAGTGAATAATACCTTGAGAGTGAAAATTTCTCGTTGTGCGTTATAAAGTTTGTATTATCGTAAAACGTGTTACGAAGGAAAGCATCATCCTCGTAACTGCTTTATCGTAGTAAACTCAGTTCTTGTAAGGACGTTACGTTCACGTTACGACTATCGTGAAAAGCAGACGACTCAAAACTCCTCCCCTTCTTGATTTCGTGATACAAACACGTGATTTTAACTGATTATTATTTTTTTCAATTTTCTTATATACTTTTTATACAGCTTACATTTTATTGACGTCGAAATTAAGTTTTATTTTTTTTTTTTCAGTGTGAATCCACGCATTTTATTATTATTAATTTTTTTTATTATATGTAAAAAAAAAAGCAATTTTTAGTAATTTATATTTTTTTTTTGAATCCAGTATAAATTCATACAAAAATCAATACGTTTTTAATTTTTCATTTTGAGTATTTTATTTTATTAATACAAATTTTTTCATCGCAACAAAATTAATTTTAAAAAATCCTAGACCATTTATAAATAGAAAAGGAAAAAATTTATTAGAATACTGCAATAAATATTTTCGTTAAATTAAAATAAACACTATAACTAATCACAAAGATCAGAATTCTTGCTTTCATTTAGAAATATCAATTAATAATTAATGATGTCAAATTTTTGATATTACGGCAAAAATATTTTTTGCATATAAAAAATTTTCAAACAAAAGTTGTTTAATATTTAATTTTATTAAAACGATGTCTCTTGTAATTTTTTCAATAGTCTAATAAGAAAGCCGTAATTTTAAAACTAAGACTTTCATAATTATCAAAAATTTGAATCAATCATTATAGATCTTAATTTTGAAATTACGGTGAAAATATTGTTAATATCAAAAAATTTTTCAAACAAAAGTTGTTCAAAATTTAATTTTATAAAAAATATGTCTCTTATAATTTTTTCATAAGACTAATAAGAAAGCCGTAATTTCAAAACTAACAGTTTTCATAATTAACAAAAATTTGAATTATTCATTATGAATCTTAATTTTGTAATTACCCTGAAAATATTGGTCATACAAAAAAATTATAAGAGACATTATTTTTAGAAAATTAAATTTTCTACAACTTTTGTTTACAAACTTTTTTTATAAGACCAATATTTTCACTGTAATATTAAACATTTGAACCATTCATTTCGAAATTAAGGCAAAAATTTTGTCCCTACAATCACTAAATAACATTTAAAAAAAGCACTAATATATTATAATTATATAATTTAAATTAAATATATTTCCTCGAATTAATTAATTTCAAAGTATCATAAATCTCACTTTCTCATCCCTACAAAGTTTCATCTGAATCTATATATACCCCACCAACTATTTAAAAGTATAAACTCCGTCACTAAATTTCGATTCTATAAAAGTGCTTTTGCCCATCGTAGTGTAGCACAGGGACGCGTGCTGATCGTGGTCCCTTCATGCAATATTGATGACTCGCCACGGATCAAATGTGCGCTGCCCCCCCTATTCCTATGATAGCCTTCTCTTCTATCATCCACCTCAACCCACAATTCTCCACACTCAGCTCTCAACTCTCACCCCTTATATACACACACAACACAGCCAGTGTATCCCCCTCGTCCTCCTTTTCAAGCTCAAGTCCTGATTGCGAAGCCGCTCGAAGCCACTGATTTTCAATGGATGGGACCCGAATTTAAACTATGATTACCCCACCGTCTGTACGCTAAGTATGGGTCTCTACTCTCTGGCTTCACGTAATGAAGCTTTGACAAATTAGAGCCTCGGAAATTACGTGTACTTTACCTCATCGACGCAGCGCTTTACCTCATCTGCTCTCCTACCACATCCAACACTACTACTCGCTATCTACTCAACTGATCATGATGTACATAATAATACTCGTTGTCGTTGTCATCGACGATGGTGGCTGACAACATCACTCGCTAATTGATAATCGATTTATTATTTCTACATCACTAACTTCCCAATTCTCGATCGTCCTATGCCAACTATGTTAATAGACTATTTACTAATCATCGATTTAATTAGTATAAGCGTTTCAATAATTATTGATACATTTTAATTTATTTCTACTAATCGTTGATGTGAAATAGCAAATAGCAAATTAAAAAAAAAAACGAATCATTAATTTACTTGATTTTATTTAATTAAAATCCGATCGGGGAATAATTACTGACAATTATTTAAATTTATCTTCGAAACTCGAAAAAAATATATTTTTTGTAATGCCCCATTTTGGATCATTATTCTTTGTTATAGCGTAAAATAAAAAAATGCAATAATTTTTTTGGGTATCGCTGATGAATTTGAGCTGACAGAGTTTGAAACCTGAGATAGTGAAGGATGACCTGTCTCGGAGCGTACAAGGGAGTATTAAGAGAAAGTAAAGCAAAAGGGATCGTTTTAGTTAGTATTCTTGGTTTAGGTACACATAATAATTTATACTAATACTGGCGTGGGTGTTTGGCGGCAAGACAAAGGAACTTCACTCTATGGCGCCATCAACACTCTGCTCCAAACTCTTAAAAATTTTTCACTGTTTATTTTTACATATATTAGGTATTTTATTTTTATATGTATAATACGTCAGTGTCATTGAAACCCAAATGATACATGAAGAAAATTCTATTATACTGTCTTCGATATCAAATTTTTAATTTAAACTATTTGAAATGCTAGCAAATTTTTCAGTGGTAAAATAATTAGCTTTACCATTGAGAATGATAACAGTAACAATTGATGATGGTGACGATTACTATCGAAGATGCTAATTGTAACTATTAAAGATTATAATTGTTACAATCAAAGATGGTAACTGTTACCATTCAAGGTTGGAAAAATTCTGACACAAAAAATAGGATTTATATAAATTTAAATCCTTTATTTATATCCGTAATTTAGCTATGTCCATTTTGTCCTTTAAATAATTAAAATAAGTAACAATACAATCGTTTAAATCTGAATATAATAATTTCCAAATATTGGAGCTGTTATTGATAACTTTAAATAATTGGGTATGACCATCAAAATAGCAACCATCCAAGTATTGAGTGATAAGGAAAACTTTTTCATCATCAATAATCAGTATTTTTTTTTTACAATATAAAATAATGAAGCATCATTTGATCTGTAACGCCGATATTTAAATTTTTTATTAGTTTAGATAGTAATTATTATTTGGGCTGATGGTAACTATTACCATCAAGTTATTAAGGATTATGATGTTGATAGTAGTTATAATTAGTCCAGATAATAAAAGTTATAATTTCTGATTATTATCAATAATTGTAGATTTTAGCATATTATTGGTAGATATACTACACTGTGAAAAATTTCTATTAAATTTTACTATGGGTGCATTGTAACCCCGGACCATAAGGAAACTGGTACAAAATTTACAAGTGTCCCATAGTAAACGTATGCGCATAGGTCCCAATCGTGTCATCTGCGCATACCATTTACTATGGGATACTTGTAAATTTTGTACCAGTTTTCTTATGGTCCGGTGTTACAATGCGCCCATAGTAAAATTTGTTGGAAATTTTTCACAGTGTACAATTCAGATTGTTTGTCTAATAATTTAAATGATATTCACTACTTTCAAATTCAGTTTTAAAATTTTACTATAACCAAATGATAACTTTTACCATAAAATTTTCTCTATTTATAAATAAAGTAGATTGAAATAAAAAAATTTATGAATAATTTTTATTGATGAATTTTTGATGTGTATGGGAATAGATATTTATTTGAGAATAACATTTGGTGATAGACAATGAATAAAAGTAAGAATCACACGTGACTAGATGTGGTTGTTCTCACCGCAATATCAACAGCGTCATTGCCAGTTGCTGTCCTTTAATAATTTATTAGCAAAATCCCGGATGGGGAGAAGGACGTACGGACGTGAGTTGTGTGTGGGCTCCCCTGACTGCTCTCTCGCTGGATCATCATCATGTGTTGTGTTCTGTGTCCTGACCATAAGTGTTCGTGTATATATATATATACATGTATGGATTATGTATTTTATAAGAGAGACTGAGTAAGAGAATGAGTAGTGTATTATGGTGAACACTCGCTGCGGGTGGTCCTTGACACGATATCCTGGCTAATACAATCCTCGCCTGAAATTAATATACCAGCAATCAATTATTCACAATGATCCCATAAAAATTTGCTTTATATATACGCGTAAATATACACTATAGTCGGTATTGAATTATTATAAATTTATAATCAATTTTTTAAACAAAAGCACCTGGACTCTTTAGTTTTCATAATTGAAAAAAAAAAAAAAATTGTTGTCTGTATTAATTGTCGAACTAAAAATCATTATTAAATTAAAACCAAATGTTTTGGATTAAAATTTTTTTTATTAAAAAATTTTTATTTTATCGTCAAAAGTATAAAAACGTTTTATCACTATAAAAAATAAAATTTAATTCACTTTTTAACAAGTTTATTTTTTTTACCGTGACTTGCAATGTCGCAGTATAAAATAACGTTGTCAATTTTCCCGGGCAGCAATCGGGCGCAAACCAAGCATTAACATTGGTTTCAATCCCGAGTTTAATCAAACGCTAACCGGCGGAGATTTAATCTGCCGCGGAGCCGGCACCCCCAGAGGGGTCCTACTGTTTTATCCTGGAATTTCACCCTCAGTATTATACTATAAATACATACATCCCACTGTACTTTATATCTATATAGAGCGTTGACTTGCTTCATTGCTCTCATGCATCCGTATTACACTTCCATCTCTCTCGTGGTCTCTAGGAAGTAATATAATCACAACACCGAGGGTGGTTAGAGTTATTTATAGCCATTTGGTGTCATAGTGTCCCTGATATTGTCTGAAGATGACACTGACAACAGTGAAATACATAAAAAAAGGCCAGCAGAAAACAAAATTACATACATACCCTTCATTATCTACAATAAATCAACCATAAATAGCACACTACTGTTAAATTTATTATCAATTATCTATATTCTCAAGTACACACTTTACTGATATTTTATTGCTGTTCATGCTATTGCATTCCATGAATTCTAACTGTATGACGAGTGCTTAAATAATTCTATACTATTCTTATTGTCTATGTCACAGTAACCAGTTTTTTATTATATATTTGTCGAGTATATATATGATTTTCCTCGTTATCAGATAGAATATATATATACGTTATTTGTCTAGTATATTTTACATTTTTTATTTCATTGCGCTGATGGATATTACGTACGTGGGTGACCTACACGCCCATGCGAATAGTCTGCTCTATATTATATACTAGAATTTCCTTACGCGGTTGCAGAAAAAGAATTCACCCTATGATTTTCGTAGCCATCAAGAGACATATGCGGTAGTAGCTAAAGCAGCACAACTCCACCCAGTCCACTTTGCATGATGATGACACGTTTTTATTTTTTATGTTGTCATTTTTTATTGAGATATAATTATTTTTTTTCCGGTCGTACAAACTAACTTTTGTATGCATGCATACATGGGATACACATACATATATTTATAGGTATAGAAAAATATGTAGAATATTAGAATAAGTCCACTTGTGATCAATGAAAATGGGCGTAGAAAAATAGTTTGGACAGAAAATTTATTATAATAAAATATTCTGATTGATGTTCAAAATTAAAGACTGATTGACAAATTTTTATTATAATTTATGACAAAAGAAAGACTTTATAAATTGGTATGAAAAATAAGTTACTTTTAGTTGGAAGCTATTTATATATTTAATCAATATAGCGATCTTAAAAAGTTGGAGATGAAAAAAAAATCGCTTTTTTGACCGGTTGCAGGTGCGCTGAGTTTAAACTTTAAAGTTGTGACACTTGGTCGTTAAGTCTTTTGTTCTTAATCTCTTTTAGTAAATCCAACTCTTGGGAAATTTTTAGTCTATTCAGTTAAGTCTATAACGTCAATTTGTGTCTTGGGTTTTAAAGTTATTCGCTCTGGTTGATGAGAAAGATATTCAATAGATCTACACTTGTTGGTGCTAGATCTTATAATCCTGGGAAAATAGATGGCGAAAGATGAATTTTTTTTTTTTTAAGCATTTTTAAAAAGTTAAAAGAGCAAGTGCGTGAGAACTGATGATTATCTTGAGATTACATATATTTATATTTAGTAGAATATGATTGAAATTTTTTTTTATATTCTAGATAATTTTTTTCAGAATCGAAAAATGCACGCAAATTAAAAATTTTTTTTTTTTTAATTTGTAATAACAGAAACATTTTTATAGTAAAAAATATTGACAAATCCATATATTTTATGTCATTTGCACGATAAATTTTTTCTACGTCTGAGTTTCATACAGAAGAAAAGGATTTCTTGGCGCAAAATTTTTTTTCTCGCCCAAAAAATATACTTATTTGTCTCAAGAAATTTTTTGCATTATGAATTGAAAGGAAAAATTTTCTTAGGGTGAGAAAAAATTTTCTTGAGCCGAGAACAAATTTTTGCGCCAAGAAATTTTTTCTAGTCCAAAGAAAATTTTTGTTCCCATTTTCGTAATGAAAAACTTTTTTTGTGCCAAGAAATCTTTTTTTTCTAGAGTCGTAAAGCAGCTTAAGTGCAAAAAATTAAATTACGTATATATAAATGAAATATATGATAAATAAAGACAAGTTTGACTAGCCTATGGCTAAATCTTGTTGAAAATATTACTCGCATTCATAAGATATCTGAAGGTGCATTCATACATATATATTCCGCCCTCGAGTTGCCATCTCGGAGATAAAACCGATAATCATTTCATTCACATGATCTTACTCTCAAGATCAAGGAGTTCATTGCAGTGACTTGGGGCCATGCTTTTCGTCATTCATACATATATAATCGTAACGCAAGCCTACTTATTAAACAATTAAAATGTCCTGCATATTTTTTTTTCACCTTCACATGTAAGCTGTTGCAGTGTCCAGTTGATTTTACTCTCTCTGGAATTCCAAGTGTTGATACTCTCTATGATTTATTATAACTTTAACCAAAAATTATTTTCAAAATCATCATCATTCATTTTATCTTTAGAGTCAGCGTTTAAAAAATTCTTGAAATATTAAAAATAAACAGACTTTTAACGGTTGAACGGTTTAAGTACCGACGAATATTTAAAAAAAAAACCGTAAAAGATTATAAGATTGATAACGCAGAATAACAAAACCCGAAAATTTAAAAGTGGTAGTAAATAACAGTTCTGAACATTCATCATGATCTTTTAGCATTTGAAACTGTCAAAAAAAGGTGACAGAGTGGCTCGTAGTAACGGTAATAGAGCATAAAATCCTCCTACCTGATGATGCGAAAAGCATCCATCTATATTTATCTGACTTTGGCTTAAACTCGTAATACAGCACTCTTACTTACAATTAGACTTCCGAGATTCAAGGCTTATTACACAAGCGTGGATCATGGGTGTAAGGGTTGGTTAATTCCAGTAATCTTCGCGTCAGTGCTTCCGACGAGAGTCTGGGATGGCTGTACGGGAGAGTCTGCAACAGTAAAAATAACACGATCGTACAAGAGGAAAAAAGTTGAGACAGATAAAAAAATTTAAAAACATGTTAAAAATAATAACTACTTGTTATTATTCATTGAATGACGATTTTCGTCGGTGGAATAAAAGATTAAAGATGCTTTGAGATTGGGGATACTTGTGTAGGGATGAATAGAAGGAGTTGCAGGAGAGGATTCGATAATTACAACCGGGAGTCATGGAAGGCGTCTCTCCCAAGTTTCATCCACCTCTCGGAACAAGCGCGAACGCGCAATTATATTTCTTATACTCTGTACTGTATCTTCAAGTAATCTCAGATATTCTTCATCCCGCTTCCTGATATGATGCTCAACAATAATCAAATGTAATCTTTTACTTATGATATGTACCTGCTGCAACTTACAACTGAGATGCTGATTCTTATTCTGACGTTACAATAAATATTGATTATTTTTTTAATGTAGCAATGTATTATATTCATATATTGATGTGTTGTATCAACCGAACGGTACATATACATATGAGCATTCTTTTTTATTGTCTGCTATCCGAGTATGGAATGATCTGCCATCATCTATTGTGTCAGTAGTAAATTATAAAGAATTTAGATCAGAGTTTTATAATTTTTTTTTGCATCAAGACATCATTTAGGTTTGATATTGGAGTCTACTTAACGGGGGGGGGGGGGGGGGTACTTAAGGAAACACTAAGTTTTCGAGGACTCAAAACGCTAAATCTTTTTGTTTTTAATGATATTCAATGTAAATAGACAAAATTAGCTGCTGTTAAAAAATGAAATTTTTATTTTTGGCGGGCAAAATGGGATGACCTTAAAAAAAGTTGAAAAAAAAAAAAATTTATGAAAATTGATCAAATTTCATTAAATTTAATTTTTTATATGTAATATACATAAAGAAAAATTACATTTCACATCATTAGTGGATACGAAGGCAGAAATTTTTTTTTTGGGGTAGAGAGGCCCCTCCAAAAAAAAATAATTTTTTTTTTTTAATTGTTTTCATCAATAAGAATGTATTTCTTTATCTTGACAACTATTTTTGGTTTTATAATACTCAAAAAAAATTTTTTTAGGTGTAATAAATCGTACCCTCTCGATTAGCTTAATTACTAATTTTTATTTAATAAAAAAAAAACAATTCTATATTTCTTATTTGTCATTATTTTTAACCCAGAAAATGTGTTTTTTGATATTTTAGATTACAGATTATTTTGCATTATTTAAAAAATTTTATCAATTAAAAATAAAATATTATTTTCGACTATTTTTAGTGGCCAAATTTACCCCAGCTATAGAAAATCAGCCGAAAAATGGATTAATGTTTTAAATTTTTTTTAATCTGACGATAAAAATTTGAAAGAATCATTTTTTCAGAATTTTCGGCTGGCCCATTTTGCCTCAGTTGTCATGCGTAGGGCTAAAAATGCGTAAATATATCGGATTGACAGTAATGAGACGAAATGATAAAAAATTTTTTTTTTATAAAATTTTGGGGGTACTCTGTTTCGCTTACCCGACCCCCTTCCCCCTCCCCCTCTCCTACTTAATTGATTTAATTTACTCAATTTACTAAAATTATCTTACTAATTGTATGTTTATATTTAAATATTATCATTATATTATACATTGTAAAACTTTTTTATACTGCGGCCCTTAGGGAATATCGATTCCAAGGCCGAAAAATTAATAAATAAAATAAAATATATATGTCTTGGTATAATTTTTTTTATAAATTTATATATTTAATACCACAGCTGCACGTGCGGGAATGAACTGACACCTGCATTTAAAAATCACGATTATTACAATAATTATAAAATCATCTACTTGCTTATTTTTTACAATCATATAATTTATTTAATTTTTATGGAATGTTGGTATATATTATTTAATTGTTTAATATAATCAAGTCATTTGGGACAAAGATAAATGATGATAAAAACAGATACGATAAAGAAAAAAAAATGTAAGCTACAATGTATGTAAGAAAGGAAGATATGATGTACAATTGTAATAACTTAGTGAATCCGTGCATAAAGATTCTTGCTGGCATATCCGGTTTCTGTTTCTGAATTTCCTGCCAGGTGTATGAATAGTATGTGTGCTGTCTGTTGCAGTAATACTCGTTTGTTTGAATACACATATATATGTTCCGTGGGTATTTATTTTCGTGTGGGCATGTGTATATATTTGTTTCGTGTCTTATTGCGAGGGCATTATTGCATTGTGGCTTTTCGGTCACTTGGCAGCTAATTTTGTTTTCTACAAATCTTGATCTCTCTCGCGGCGAAAAAGAATATAAGTTCCTGCTTATAATTAGCTGTTCAGTGACACGAAGAGGACCATTGTGAATAAGTGTACGATAAAAAAATATTAACAAGATACCAAGCAAGTTTTAAATACAAACCAAATAATGACAATTGTTATTACATTCACAAAAACGAAATTTCAAAATTACTCATGATTTTAATCTTATTAATTCTTCGTATTTTTTTGTCATTGTTTTTCAAAAATAATTATTTTAATTATTTATAAATAAACAGAAAAAAAAATTTTAAATAAAAATGTTTGCTTTTGATCCTCGCGTGTCTCGTCTAGGGTTTAAAAAATTTTATAAATTTTTTTTCTTTTCCGTCGACACTTACAGAATTTAGAGATACGGGTAAACCGGCTAAAATAACATTGAACGTCTCTTGTGATCTTGAAAAATAAATTAACTTTATTTTATCTCGATATTTTTGGCTGACCCTTGAGTACCACCGGCAACTTAATTCTCCGTTCCACAAGACATCATGTACGCTATCTTGTCCTCGAGCAATGTCTTTGCTCTCGTCGCGGATGAACGAGCGCGGTCGCGATGGGCGTGGCGCATAAAGTCAGAGAGCCGTGACGTACACGCATTGCACACTCATATACATAAATCTATACCTGCACCATACACACACATATATGCACACATGAATACATTAACATATATATGTATGTATATATATAAACTATTTTTTCCAAGACCTAGTGTGTCTCTCTTTACTTAGGATGTTAACGTTAAAAGTATCATCAAGAGAGACGATGAGATAGAAGCGCGTGCGTGTACACACAGGCACGCGTGGGGGCCACATAAGCGTGACACAGGGCACACGCGTTATATTGGGCGCGCGTGCGCCTTCAGGCGCTTTCTCTATATAATATTATACATACTCTCAGTCCTCGCTTACATCGAACATAAAGACTTAAAGCCTTTACTTCAGGAATACCGTAGCCGTCGTTGACGTCGACGTAGTTATCGAGGTTGTCGTTGCCTCTGCTCCATCGTCGACACTACTGGTTCGTGTCGCGCCCCGCGACCGCCGGATGCTGGGGCGGCGACGCGTGACGAGATTAATAATTCGAGCACGTCGTAGGATACGCGAGCATCCACCTCGCTGTTCTCTTTTTCCTATCTTCTATCTCTTTCACTATTTCTTCCTCTTCCTTCCTCTCTTTCACTTTATGGTCTTGTTATTCCTCTGGCTTTCTATTCTCCTTCGTCGTTCTCTTCGTCTGTCTACATGGATAGAGGAAAAACCGTAGATAGGGGCAAAGGACACGAGAATACGCCGGGGAAAATGTAATTTTCAATGTCTTTTTTTTTCTCGACACGAAAGTCACTGCACGAATGATAATTGTCTTGGAAGAAAAGGAAATTATTATTTTTTCTCCGTCCTCTGTACTCGCTGTTGAGATTTTATAAAATGATAATATTCAAATAAGGGAATTTTTTCTTAATTGTTATTATTGATATTATTATTTTTAAAAATTTTTCTGATAAAATATAATATTGTATGTCTGATTAATAATACTTTTTTTCAATTTTCAAACATTATTAAAAAATGAAAAATTTTTTTGTAGCTTGCAGACGCAGATAATTTTTGAGTAAACATTACCCATAAAGTTTGATTTTGTAAGGACATCTAGCCAGTAATTAAATTTTCACTATCCCGACTAGAATTTTTCATAAGGACCTGATGAGGTCTTTATCTAGTTAACCTTGTTTCAAATAAAGTCCCGATCAGGATATCCTGACGAGGAACTGATGTGGATGTAACGCTTAAGACCCATGAGGTCCTTATCAGGATATCCGCATCAAATCCTTATCAGGGTTGGCTTATTAGTAATTATTTTTAAAAAATTATTGAATTGCGAAAAAAAATAAGAGAATTTTAATTCGATCAGGAATGTTATCTATTGTTCTAAAAGCATCAATAAGAGGAAGTAAGCATTTTTTTTTATTGATGAAATAAATTCCGATAACTGCCGGGTTCGAACCTGCGCCCTTCCGATTCAAAGTACTTGATGCTATCTACTGCGCTGACATACATGTGTGATCTTGTAAGTGTAAATATTATATTCATTATGAAGTCAAAGAATAACTGATGAAGAAGTAAAGAATCCGTACTGCAATGATTGACGTGATTTTTATATAATATTCTTTTGTACTTTGTTTAATTTTTAGCCTGTAAATAAAATATTTAAAGGGATTGGATAACTTTTTTTTTGAATAAGGATATCCTGATGAGGTCCTGACAAGGAATTTGTCAGGTTGATCCGATGGCGAATAACTTTTTTTTTAATAACGAGTTCCTAAAGAGGACTTGATAAGGAACTCGTCAGGTTTGCCCTAATAAGGCAAACCTCATATTAACCTGATAAGGTCCTTATGGTCCTTACAGTATCATATTTTTTGGGTAATTTTTACGAAAAATTTCTGTGGGTGCAGTCAATAAAAAAATCCATTAGAAATTATTTTACATAATAAAATATTAACTACTAAGTCATGATATTAAATTATAAGTGCTCTGAAAGGTTTACGAAGCCATCAGATACTTGTCTGATATTTTAAAATATATGCAGGTATATTAAATATACATACATATATACATATTTCGTCCACCCACTCACGGGGCGGCCGTTTAAGAAATATTGAATTGAATGGACATCGCGCGCGGATGCCGTTGGTTTGCCGCGCTGAGTAGAAAGACCACGGAGAAATAATATAACCCACGCGAAAGAGTATCGAGAATCGAGATCGTTATCGAAGGAGTCTCCCTCGCATTGTATACGGTTAAGAAGTGCATCATTGGACGTTAGTATACATATATATAGTGTATATATGCGTGTGTTATATATGTACCTGCAAACTCGTCGTGGGCGCGTCTTTTATCGAGATGGACGCACTGTCAATTTTTTTTTCTTACACTTACGACGCTTGAAGCGATTTACGTTTCAGTTTGTCTCTATGCTACAATATAATACACCGGGTTGATTTTTAAACTCCTTTTTCTTATTATTAACGTGGGCGCGATTATCGAGAGACGAACAATTTCACGCGGGTTCAATGGGTCTCAATAGATACTATTATCCTGTCAAGACTTCTCGTTATATACTTCTTACTCGCCTTACTTCCTTCGTAGTTCTTTCAGCCTTTAATATTTATTGGCCATTAATTTATCTCAAACATTTATATTTTTTTATTAAGTTCCTTTCTTATTGCCATTATATTTTTTTCTTGTGCAACAAAATGTCACAACTATCAGATCGATTTAAGTATGTTCATATAACATTAAACTTCTTCGTTTATAAAAAAAATGAATTGCTGCAAAATTTAATAATAGGGTTGAGGCAACGTCTTTGGCCACTTTAGGGCCAGTTTTGGACATTTGAAAAATTTGAATAAAATAATTTGCAAAAGATGCAATCACAAAATTAGTTTTTAAAATGTGTTCAAAGATACTTTTAAACTGTTAATTTTCATATATACTTTTTCATTATAATTAAAATAAAGTATCAAATGTCCGAAAATTGAGCAGCGGCCGCAAATAGCCTGAGTCAAAAAAAAATCGGATTTATGTCATAAACTTCTCAATGAGGTTTTTGAGGATCAATTTAAAATTTTAAGATTGACAACAGTATAGAAAGTTATCCGAGTTTGGTTCTCAAAGTAGTAGTTACGACCAATTTTACCACTTTGAGGACTAAACTGAACTAACACAATATGGATTAGAGCCTCAAAATACTCAAAACATACAAGAATAATTTTATCCACATTTGAAACTCAAAAGTCTCATTCAAAGTATTCTCTCCCCTCCCTTTTCTATATCTAAGATTTTTTATAGTTCGAAATATAACTCTTTATTCGTTGAGGATTTTGTGGTCTTAGTTATAATTTAAAATTGATAAATTATTCACATTTAGACTTCATAGTTCTCATTAAGGATTTTGAGTATTATTAAAGTACTCTCTGAAATCGAATTAGTGAAAATCACGTGACAATCACTATTTGACAGTGAATAGTCACTTATTGTTAGTGAAAAGTATACCACTATTTGAATTAGTGACATACTTTCCACTAGCAAACAGTGAATAGTCACTATTTTCACTATTTAAAATTTAAGAGAGTAGAGTTACTTTTCTGGACTACAAATAAAACATCAAAGAAGTTAAGGCTTTTGAGGACTAAACTAAAATTTGTTTTTTGACTCGGGAGTCCCTCTACCCTATATATACAATACTTAAGCAAGGAATTCGTTTTTTAGAATTTTAATTATGGTATACATTTCACTTCAATTAATTTTGAGCGAATAGTTAATTAATTTTCAATAATTTTTACATCGATTAACCCATTCTCTCTTACATTATTTTATTATTGACTATTACTATTAATTGTTAAAATAGAAAAAGTCTAATTTCGACAAAAAATTTTCAACAAATTAAAAAGAAAAATTTTGTAAACTCATTTTTAATCGGCATTTAATTTTGATTAATAAAAAAAAATAATCGGTATTTTTATTGTATTATAAAATACTTATAATTAATGATAAAAACGATAAAATAATTATAATTACAAAATTGTGTGTTATTATGGACTTGAAGTATAAATATTTTGATGGTTATCCATTGAATGAAAAGCGTGTCTTCTACTTAATCTTAACCCCCTGTCGAGATAGACAGGGACGATCATCCCACCTCATATTCACTGCACACAACGCGGGTATATATCTCATGTGTCCACGTTAAGTAATGACAATGCGATGACTGGCGGACACTAAACACCTGCATTTGCCGCGTTATCTCGGTGCTGAGAATCCCGCTGTTCTGACACAAGTTTTGCGCCATAGTTATACTTGCATACACTCATATACATACATATACTTATACTTATATCCAACACTTGAGCTTGATGATACGTCGACATTGTGTACAGCTATACACTTTGGGTGGTCTCACAATGGGACATCGTGTATCCATGACGCGATCCAGCGTTCCATTGTTAACAAATCCGTTAGTGATTCTTGTAATATACCGGCCATCAAGATCTTACGCCAGATATCACACCAATCTCCTTCGATAATACACTCGCGTAACGATTCAACCATATATATATTTTTATATATTCATTTAATAATATTTGACCAAACCTACATTTGAATTTAAATACCAACAAAAAATCAATCAATAAAAACTTTCTTTTTCCAAAATAAAATCCATTACTCATACTTTTTTTTTTTATCAAAATCACACAGAAAAAAAAATTCTCGACTGAAAGTATATATTTTTGATTCAAGAAATTTTTTTTTGAAAACTTCAATTTTTTCGGATAAAGTAGAAAGTCTCCTCTGACCAGTCAAATTTTTTTGACTCGAGAAAATCTTGACCTGGTTCCCGAAAACGTTTTTCTTCCAAAATATTTTCTTGACTCAAGGTAACTTTTTTAGTCAAATATTTATTTCTTTGACGTTCTCATAATTTAAAATTTTTTCTTTGTACTTAAATTGTTCCCACGATTCTTGGATTCTCTTTAGTACAATTATAGTTAGTGAATATTGGCAAATACATGGATATAGTATTACATAAATATCTGAGTATTCAGAATTCACATACGCATACACACATACGTATGTACTATAAAATTCTCTTGTACTTATCCATTCTTCTGTCTCTGCACAGTTCCTTTTACTCTCGTTTGTCTTGTTTCTTTTCTGGTGGAGAGTAGTAAAGCTCTTCACCCGCTCGAGGGCGTGGTCGAGAGACGCGCGACGTCCATTTGTCTCGAGCGCCTCCCGCACCAGTAACGCCCTCGCATCCCACAAGCATCGATCACGTCTTTCTGTCTCACCAAAACTTGCACCGTCAAGGCGGTGTACCATATAACCCGGGACTACAGCATATCAACCCTCCTATTTCAACCAAGTACCACTATTTCCGTAATTCGTACATACTTCAACTTAGCTTACTTATACTACACTAATATATATGTGTATATATCCCAGATATCTCAATTTCATAAAAATATCTTCACTACACTGTAAATAAATTTGTGAACTGAACGCGAATTAAATCCGAAGTGAATGCGGAGCAGATGACTGTGTTCTTATTTGATTTCTTCAGAGTAAAATTCACCTAGAATTGGAGTTTATGAATGTGGATTGAAATAGAATCCAGATCCTTCCAAAATCACTCCGCTAGAAAAACAAATTCTCCCTTTTTTCCGTATGCAGGGTGATTTTTTTTCAAACTCCGGAACTTCGATTGATGGAGTGAATTCGGATTTAAATGAAATCCGCAATTACTCCGAATTCACTCCTGATTTTTTACAGTGCACGGAGAGAAATGCAGGTCAAAAATAAATAATAATTACAATCATAATGAAAAATTTGCTATCTCGAAAAAAAAAAATTACAATCCATGAAAAAAATTACGATAATTTGTAGAAAATTAATTTTTTATTTCAATTATTACTATCTAGATTGTAATTTTCACTTATGATAATAATTACAACAAAGCGTTAAATTTTCATTTGGAAAAAATAAGTATTTACTTATTCATATAAAAATAGTTTAATGTTACAAAAAGGGTAAATTGTTTTCAGAATTATTAAAAGTTAGCACATTAGTCGCAATTTTTGTTTCGTAGTTGATAAATATTACATCTCCAATGTAATTCTACGTAGGTTACTGTGCATTTTAGAATGACGGTAAGATAAATTGCTACTCCAGGAGATAAAATTACTATTTGAGATTGTAAAAATTACTCGCCAGAATACATCTTTCACAAAGCGCGTTAACTAATATTTACTAAGTACAGTAGTAAAAATTATTGGTACATTACAATTTTTATTTGTCACTAGTAAATTTTATTTTGAATGAAGTAATTTTTATAATCAATATAAATTATTATTCTCAATAATATGTTATAATTTTCACTTTGAGTTTTGTACAAGTTTTAATTTTTTTTAACGTTTCGAGATTACTTCTCGGATTGTAATTTTTTTTCAAGTTTAGTAAAAATTACTTAAGAACGGTTTTCAGATAATTTTGTCCCAGCTTTTCTCTGAAATAAAAGCTCTAAATGCAAAATAAAGACACAGACCCGATGCTTTACTCTATGAACTAGCGAAGTGCACTTGAATTTTTTGATAACTTCCATTTGTTTACGAGAAAAGCTTGGACAAAGTTCCTATTTACTGTACAAGTGCAACAAAGATAGTACCGTTTATCCAGTTGAGTGCGAATAGAGAAACAAATGAAAACGCGTCTTAATTTTTTTTCCTTGTGTATGAAATAATTGTTGAATTAATTACACTTTAATGCATTAGATAACATAACTATGATACCACTTATTAAAAAACTTTAATTGTAATAAAAAAAAAATTAACTACATATAGAATAAAATTTATTTTTTCTGTTACAGCCGGTAAGTAAACAAGCAGTCAACTCTGAATAATTTAAATTCCTTTCCAAATGTGAGTAAAAAAAAGTTTATTAAAATTAATTTTTTATCTTGGGTAAATAATAATGAAAGTTTTTGAAATTGTTTAAATTTATTACATCAGGTGTATGATGAAAAATAATTAGTTAATTCTTAATTACACTTGTTTCCTGTTAATGATAAAAAAATATAACTGATTAGCGATGTAGATTTGATTTGTAGGATAAATTGAAGTTAACAAATTAGGTTAAGAAAGTTAGCACGCGATGTCAGTAGAAATAAACTTGTCTGGTCGGGCTGTAGTAGATACTGGACAGCTGTGCCAGCCACACTACAATTTTTAATGTACTTTTTTTTAATTTTTAACCATTTTAATCCTATTTACAAGTCTGAGCATGTAGAATGTTAAAACAATTTCAGTTTTCAATTACTAAATAAATTAAAAACTATAAATAATAATTAAAAACGAAATCACTTCATAGCTGTAATTATCTATAATATTAATAATATAAATCATTAATTTTTTTTCAATTACTTACACTTTCAAATGTTCTTACTGACACGTCATTTAGTGTTATAACAAACAATTAGCTTGAAATTTTTAAAATTGTTCAACGATTATCAACTCAAAGGCACTCCTATACACTAGTGTTCTATAAATATATATGTATTCATATAGATACACATATATGTAAACATTATCTTTGTACAAGATCAATGAATAGAAGACATAAAATATAAATTTATATACATATGTATATGTAAGTAATATTAAATTGACTATTTAATATTCAATACATGTATATATATCATATATATAATGTAACATATGAAGTGATTGTATCTATAAGTCTCTGCAACACAATTCGATTTGATCTAACGTTTTTGCGCCAAAGGCAGCAATTAATGATTGCGCGGTAACGCATGCCCACACATGTAAATTTATGCGACAGCGTCCAGAGCATTCTAGTATTTCTATAGGCTTATCTTAAAACCGAACACACCATTTATCAGATATATATTAGAGTTTTTGATATCATCGTATACATATGTATTCATGTACGCATGAAAGTAATGATGAATATTCATGAGTGAATTGGTATGAATGCATTGGTGCATGTCAAATGAGCTAGGTGCCATCATCTTAAACACTTATAACCCATTAATCATTTATTAAATCTTAAATCAGATCCCAGCTCTGTATTTTTCACTCAGTACTTGGATAGATATTAACTCTTATGAAAAATATCCCCACGGGTTCTATATGCGGAAACGACGTGCGAAATCTCTAATTATCTAGCCCTGGCTCATTAACGTCCGTTAACCCGGCAGGGATTCACGCCTACGGCGATGGTCTCGATTAACGTCACTGAGACGGCGACGGTCTTACAACATTTTTAGATATCTTTAGTTTATAGTCGAAGTGGAAGGGGAAGAGAGTCTGTAGTCTACACTAATGATGATATAATGAGATTAAAATTCCTGAAAACGAGATACATGAGAATTTGGTGATTTTTTTTAGGTTTTGTATTAGAGACGATTTTACTTGGCCCTTTATTTTGCCATGAAGATGATAGTGAATATATTTTATAAATAATGATGAGATGAGGCTAATTTTAAATGTATTAGTCTAGAGGCTAACAAAAAAATTAAGAAGGTTGATGATTTTTATCTGCGGAATTTTTTTACCCTGCACACGCGTGGGAGAATATAATATACATTATTCGTTATTTTATTATTTTTTTCTCCTTTAATAATTTATTATATCTAAGATAAATATATTTAATATTTTTTTAAGTATTTTGTCTTGATATAAAAATTATTTTTTATCTTAATCAGTAAATATTTTTAAATTATTTATTTTTATCTGAAATTTTAATTTAAAAAATTTTCGCAATAAGTTTTTTTAACAAACATTTTTATCGATAATTTTGATAAATTTTTGTTTAATTAAATTGTGGTAACGTGATAAAAAAAAAAATTATAAAGCTTAAATAATTTACAAATTTTTTTAAACAAAAAGCTTTCTGATAAGCTTGATAAATATATCATGATTATAAAAAATCGATAGTATATACAATCGAAAGATAATACGCTACTATTTCGAGATATGAAGTTCAGTCAGCGGCAGCTGAACGATAAGATCTTCCTTAAGGTATATTATACACTTATAAAAGTTTATACACCGACTATGGCTGCAACCTTCACAATAAATATATATAAATATATATTTATATCTCTTCATATATATACAACGATCAATAGAAACTTTAAGAGAGCAGCTGCCTCCCACCATTTGACTGAAAATTTATCAGGCTACGAAATCACTGTTTAGAACTCTTACACCTTCTTCTTTAACTTCTTTCATCAGCCCTTTTTCTAGTATAAAATCTAAAGTATAACGCATTTTTTTTTCTTATGAAACTCATCGGGCGTCAATAAAAAAAATGCAAGACTCGAGACTCTCGATAGACTTGAGCCTTGATGTATCATATCGTATCATGAGCGCGTGTGTTTACTACATTCCTTGTGATGAGTGTGGATAGGATATCCAATTATCGAGAAAATTGTTCGATACCATTGGCGATAAAACTCGCAAACTTAAGCCAATTTTACACGTGTGCACATCTTGAGATCTTGAGTGACTGGATTTTATGTACGACTTTATAACTTTATTCAACCCTTACTCTGAAGTATTGATAAACATATATATGTATATATGTATGTATATATATATAATAAAAAGATTCAAAAGAGACACAAAATAAAATATTTTAAAAAACTATTAAATGATTAATATCCCAGCGATTATCGGCACTCAACGTCAGTTATTTATTATGTCCGCGCTTAGATCACGACTCGACTGAAGATCTGCGCAAGATAAATAATAAAATATTTTTTATTTTTAAAATTAAAAAAAAAGAATAACATTATTCTCACGTTTTGTATTTTGCCGGAGGTAAAACTGGCATATATATCTACAAGAAGGTCTGCAGGAACGTCAGAATATTTTTTATACTTTTATTCTGCATGGACATATATATGTATATAATTTTGTGGTCTGTCGGAACGTCAAAATGTACATTTGGGGTTAGTGGGGTAAAAGAAATATTATATACAGATACAGCAAATGCACCCTCGTCATTCGGAGTGTAAAGGAAGAGTAAAAGATTTCTTCGGGTCACGAAGTTTTATTTTTTTAGCGCTTTAGCCTTCGGGGCTCATCTATGGTAAAAGCTACGTCAGTAATAGCTTTATGTCCAGGGCTATTATTAAAGGGTTTTTTATTTTATCTTCCGCGATAATTTCTCGTACGTCTGCAGTTGTTGTGATAGGACTCTTAGTTAATCTGGTGGCATAATCTCATAGTTTTTATGACGAAATAAATAATTTAAAAAAAAAAAATGTATTCTTACCCATAATTAAATCAGCCAAAAAACAGATTTCATCTGTAAAAAAGTGCGCCAAGTATGCATCTATCGCAGTGAAAATTATTGAAATCAAAATAATCACCAAGTACCTAAGCGACACATAATAAAAAGTTAAATTTTTTTTTCCGTCGAATAAGTATAATTTTTATACAAAAGCCCGCTTAGGTACTTGGTGATTATTTTGATTTCAATAATTTTCACTGCGATAGATGCATACATTTCGCATCTTTTTTGCAGATGAAATCTGTTTTTTCTTTGATTTCGCTTGTATTCCTTAAAAAAAAGCCAATGATAAATCTCCAATTCATAACATATCAAAACTATTTAAAAAATATTATGATATTCTATGCCCATATAACACGATAGATCTCTGGTAATCCTATTGTAAATTTTTAATCTAAATTTGCTCACTCAAAGTTGCGACTTTGAGAAAAATTACTCTATTTATGGGATGTATAGAGTGTCTTAGAGCAAATTTTTCAGTATGCATCAAATTAAAAATTAATTCTTAACAGTCTTGTAAAGAATTATGAAATAGGCATAAACCAGATCTAGGTTATTAAAATTACTATAGAATCTACTTTTAATGAAATGTATTAGCATAAAAATTATTTTCGTAGACTAAAATATGTTAGAGCCAGTGGAAAAAATGGTTTCGATTTACGTAAATCATGATTTACGTAGATCTAAAGAAGTAAAGAATCTGCAAAGAAGTAGATTTTCAGTAGATCAGAGATCTTCAAATATACGATATCTTTGGCTCAAACAAATCTTTTCTTCAGTGTATGAATTTGTTCGAATGCGATTCCCAGAAAATTTTTTAGTTAAACTTAAAAATAGATGATGACTTCTAATTCAACTCTTGATTGCACTTAACGTAGGGTTAAGCAGCAATAGACTTTTCTTATTTTTTAAAAGTCCGAGGTTGAAGAAAATTAAAGGCAAGATGAGAAATTAGATGATAATGATGATGATAATAATAATAATGTTGTTGATGATAATGATGATGAAGATGATGATGATGATGAAGAAACAGTCGCGGAAAAAAGAAACCAAGTATGCAATGTCGTGAACGAAGAGAAGTGTACCGAGAATGAATGGAAGTGGTAAAGTTATACCTAGCCCGGTAATTATGACTCCTCTAATCACCGACAATTACTGCAGTTACCGGCTTCGTGGCGTTATCTCGAACGGTCCATCTCCGGCTCGGCATCTCTCGTTACGATAGGTGACATCTCCAGTTAGAAAACCTAAAAAATATATATGAATGTATGTAATGATTTAAGGTAATTAATTTTATTCTTGACTTAACGTTTAATTAATTAAACATTTTGGTTCAAGAAATGTTAATTGTTATTTAATTGGAGGGTAATTGAGATTTAAATGGTTAATAGAGTGTTATAAAGAAATTAATCACCGGTGCACAAAATATAAATTAATGAGAAATACTCAAAAGGGGGTGGATATATGCTGGGAATACTGTGAAGATGAATAAGACTAAGAAAAAGAGATATGGGCGGTATACAGAAATAAAAATGTTTTTCTCTCTATATCTCTTAAAGCCATTTCTGATGATGATCCTCGCACATCGTAGTCTCTATCTGAAAGTTTTGTGCAAGAGCCTACACACTCGTCTACTCTATTTTGTTTTCTTATTCTCTACTTTATACGATACTATATACTCTGTTCTATATCTACTACTAACGTCCGACGCATATCGTACACTTCTCATGACGGCTGGCACAGCCCAACAATTAAATCTCTCCCGAACAGACGCGGTCTGCTATTATTATTGCTGAGTTATAGTTTCTCAACGATGGAATATTATTCATTCGCAAGAATAAAAAGTATTCAACCAAAAAAAAATTTATTCTAAATCAAAGATTTATTTATTTTGTGAACAATAGCATTTGCGTCATAATACAGATTCATTTGTTTAATAGAAACAACCCCCTGGTTTGATTTAAATTAAGTCTAATTGTTATCAGACTACAGCTCACTAATGAATTAATTGATTTCAAAATTTAATTTTAATATAAAAAAAAATTTTTTATACGGAAATTTGTTTTTTTTTCATATTTTTTAGCAAAAATTATTAACATATTAAGTACACGGAAAAAATTATCTAATAAATTTTACTAATTAATTATGAGTAAAACTGGGCCTGGATAAATTATTACTCTTCCGTTTCTAGATAGTGCTCAATTATCAGGAAGAAAATCCCAACTTCAAGTAGCTTTTAAATAAAAAAGCATCTAAAAAATAAAACAAGAATCATTTTCGCTTCTTTCCCTATTTTTTTTTTTTTTTTTGATCCAGGTTTATACTCTAGCGTAAATTTTATTAAAAACTTTTTTTCGTGCCGAGTAGAAAGTATGTTTTGTAACATAATTTGAGTTCAGAAGAACTGAAAAAAATTAATTTCTAAAGTAAGATTTGGAAAGTTTTTTCGTGTCTATTTTGCCCAATCCTCCCCTAATTAAGGGAAAAAAATAAAGAATTTTATTTTCCTCTAAATTTTGTTCAATTTTCGAACATTATTTCTTAATAAATTTGACAGCTCCGATACATTATTAAAAGTATTTTTCAATAGATTAAAAAAAAAGTTGAGTAAATAAATTGATCGATCGTAAAAAAGAAAATATCTCTGGTTATATCAGAAAATTTAACGAACTATATACGCGTATTATATACAATAGTGCATGGTCGTGCGTCAATAGTAAAAGAAAAATGAATTCGTATCTTCCAGTAGATTGTAAACCATTAGCAGCTGTGCGATGGACGAGCATAGGGCGTGTGACCATAATACATTCGTCGTATCTCAACTGATGTGGAATAAAATAAGTTTGATGGGTTCAATTGACAT